>NC_057796.1:240616631-240636951 GCF_018294505.1 Triticum aestivum | reverse complement strand
AACATGACTTGCCCCCGCATCGCACCGCACCGCACCGAGTGGCATAGTTATACTGACACATCTTCCTTATATGGACTTGCCCCCATTATCTATCTTTAGGGGTGTGTGGGTGCGTGTGGGGGGGAAACAGAATAACTGCACTACGCCTGTCAAACGAGCGCACTGCCGCGTTAGCGCGAGGCCGAGCCGGGAGGGGGAGGGGGGGTCGGGACCCCCCTCCCCCATCCCAGCGAGGCCGAGCCAGGAACGAGCCATAGCAGGCGACGATGCGGCGTGCCGCGGCGTCGCATGCGGAGGCGAGTCCGTAACATGACTTGCCCCCGCACCGCACCGAGGGGTATGCGGAGGCGAGTCCGTAACATGACTTGCCCCCATTATCTTATCTTTTTTAGGGGGAAAACCAGTACCGTTATGAATTATTATTTCATTTGTACTTTTTTGATAAGTTTTATTGTACTGTTGTGAGTTATTATTTGTACTTTAGCCATTTGTTTTCTCCCTCTATATTAATTTTTTTTATTGTATTTAATTTTTGCTATTATCTTTGGTAACTGCCCAGAGATAGTGGGCTTTGCCACGATTGTGGGCTTTAGCCGTCGGTTTTATCCCACTCACCTTTTAACCTCCTCTCTCCCCCGTTCCGCTTCGCTCCCCTCCCCAAATCGATTCCTGCTTCGTTCCCCTCTTCTTCTCTTCTCGTAGAGAAGTTGCTTCTCCTGTTTCACCGCGGGAGCGTAGGCCGGCGGGTTGAACCCTAGGGGTGGAGGTCTGGGTGCTCTGTTTGCTCCTTTTGCTCTGTCGTTGACTTCCCTTGCGTCCTCTTATGTACAGATTTTCCCTCTATTTCTAAGCTATTGCTCTCTTGCTGTCTCAGGCTGGATTCGCTAGGGTTCCTTTGCTCTTGAACAAGCGGTTGGCGACAGTGATACTGGATTCCGTGGCGGATTTTGTGTTTGCTGGTAATAGTTTTGCTTTGTATGGCGTGCTTCGTTTCTGAAATAGGCCAGAGCCCTAATTTTTGTTCATGTGTCTTGCAGATCTGGTTGGGCAGATTTTAGGTCTGTAGATCTCAATGGGTACATCATCCAGTCCGGACAAGTTGAATGCAGGTGATTTTCCCTGTAATTTGGATGGTGTTTTAACAGATCTGGTTTTTAGGTTGTATAGGTGTTGTCGTATCGACTTTATAAGTTGTATGTATTTTGATTGCTGTTAATTTTGCCCTGGAATGTGTGGTGTGTATAGTTTTGGCGGTTTTTGTGACCTGCAGACAGGTTGTAATACTGATCACCATCTGTAGTTTGAACTGCTGTCCTGGCATTTGAAATATGGCGTCGTAGTCAGTGAAGAACTATTATGATGTTGAAAGAGTTGTCATTCTGAAGTTTGTTGTGCCAGTGGTGGGTTGATATTGTTTTATTGGGTGCACTTGTGGTGTTCATATAGTTGAACTGATTGCTTGTTCGTGTACTTTTTTGCTAATTATGATGTTGTTGCAGATGTTGGAGTGACGATGCCTCCTGATTCTGACAAATCAGAGCGCTTTCAAGATCTTGTGAATGTTATTTTTGAGACACCAAATCCTCTAGAAGAACTTGTGAATGTTGCTGGTGTTTCCCTTATATTTGCTCTTTTTTATCAGCCTTGAATACATAAATATGATTAGCTACATCAGTTGTTCCTTTTCTTTGTGTCTGATGCTATGCGCTTTATTTATCTTGTCTCTGCAATGTTAATTTTGTTTTAATTTTATATGTGCGTGCTTATGTTATTGGTTTATGCAGTTAATGACAGCCATGGTGCTCCTGAGGACATTTCTGATGTTGTCAAAGATATTAATGATGGAATGTATTCTCTTAACGTTGATGATGGTGATGGCAGCTTGCAGTTGTCTGTTACTCAGTCACAGAGTGTTGATGGCACCGAGCCTGTTACTTAGGCTGAGGATGTTCCTATGCAGTTACACCTTGAGGATGAAAGGATAAGAAAGAAGAAGTGTGATTTCCAGAGGAGAAAGGAGTTGGAACGACGTCAAAAGGTTGTGTGTGTGCAGCGAAGTGATGGGGAAACGTTGGAAGCGACTTGAGATATCTTTTGGGAAGAGAGAATAACTCCATTGATGGTGGATCTCATGGAAGTGACATGCCTATGAAGACAAACCTGATGCAAACTCGTTTGACGCAAGTGTTTACTCGTGATGCAGTTAAGGAGAAGAATGCTGTTTTGAAGAGGAAGATGTCAGATCGAAATGCTGATGGCACACAGAGGCGTAGCCCACGTGTGAAAGCTGGTTCCCAACCTGGTAATAGCAAAGCTGATGGGGATAGTGTTGCTGTGAAGATTGGTCCAAGCACACTTGGTGGCTCCCCTGTTCGCCGAAGTCCATGAGTTTTGACAAATAAGAAGCCTTCTTCGTCTCCTCTTCCAGAGCGCTCTTTGTTGAAAGAAAATAAGAAGCGTAAAGTTCCTCCTGCGAAGGTGAACAAAGGTGTGAAGAAGCGCGCTCGTGTCGAAGCTGAAGATGCTGTATCTGAAGAAGATGATATTGAAGTTGATTCTGAAGATGAATTTGCAGTGGTACGTGTTTTGTACTGTATGTGACTAACTAGTTGTACTTGCAATGATTTAATTGTGTCTGGGTTGGTATGCTGGCCAGACGAGGCTGGTCATTGTTTGCATCAATTGAGGGTTGTACTGATGTTGTTTTAAGAGTTGAACTTGTGCAATCTTTTTCTTTTTTTCTACTTGCCTTCATACGCTTGTTTTGTTTTCTATATTCATTCATTTAAGCTGTGGCTTCTTTATTTTCATTTACAGCATGCTAGCGTTATGAGTCCGGTCAAGCCGGTGGGAGGCAATGCCGGAAAAGTTGCTTTGGATGAAGGTGACCAACGTAAATTGAACTTAACTGTGCGATGTTCGTTGGGAGAGGTTGAAGCTTGTGCTAAATTGCTTGAGAGTCGGCATGTGGCTAGGGTTCATGCAGCTGATTTTGGTTCTATCTTCAAGTGGAAGGTGAAGTCTAACATTTCCCACCCTCTGATGGGAGCTTTGTACCTGAGGATAGATCCTGATACAACGACTCTTGACATGGGTGAGGCTCATAAGAAGCTTCGCATCACTAGCGATGGTATACATCAATTATTTGGGCTCCCTCGTGGTGGTCGTTCTGCACCAAGGCCGTCAGAGGACGGATATGACAACGCTCTGATGAAGTTAAGATCGGAGCTTGACATTAGCAGGAACAAAGATATCAAGACAAAGGATTTGAGGGATAGGCTCAAGGAGCTTGTCAAGGATCCTAGCAAAGATGACCTTGCTCTGAAAGTGTTCTTCATTATTGCGTTTACGAAGGTTGTGTTGCCTGGTGCCGCCCCGTGTGTTTCTAGAGAGGCAGCAATGTTTGAGAATCTCGTCATTGAGGACATGGCTAATATGGATTATTGCCAACTGATGGTTGATGAGCTTAGAAGGGCTATTGTCAGGTACCAAGATGGTGTTACCCTTGGGAAGGCAATCACAAGCTGTGCTATAGGGCCTGTACTAATGTACCTTGACTGCCTTATTCGTGGCAAGACTGCGGAGCCTGACATGCGAGTCCCCCGCATATGTTTCATGGATCCTGTCAAGCTTTCCGATCTGGTTGATGCAGATTTGATAAAAAAGGCAACGCAGATCCAAAGACTTGGGTGTTTGGGAAGCTTCCGGTGAGTTTTATATCTTTTGTGTCTTGCAGACCTTTTATTATTTAGGTATAGCTATTTTTGCTGGAGTGAACATGTGGCCCGCAGAGTTACCTGTTTAGATTTTGTCATTTCTTAAGCTTTGTGAGGTTTAGGTACGATTTTTAGTACTGTTGTTTCATGTGTGGTTGAACTGAATATCTTTGTTCAACTGTCCTGTCGGTAAATATTAACAATTTGGCACTGACAGTTAAAGATTTATAGTGCTTTTGATTTAAATATGTTAATATCATGTTTTATTTTTCCCTGTGTGTTGCATTGATTAATTAACTCTTTTCCCCCTTGTTTGTAGTGGAAAACTCAAGAGGAGGTTGTTTTTTCCGAGTTTATAAACGGCCAGTCCTGGAGATGCCGTCGTCTCAGGTTCCCAAGTTTTCCTCTCTGCACGATGAGTTGAGAGATGGCCGTGGTGTTGAGGGTGCTGGTTATGTCCCCCCTGGCCCTAGTAATGCTAGTACTTCACAGAGGTAGGGTTTTGGTATTGATGTTGTTGTTTCTGCGTTGGAGCGCGCTGAGCATATTTTTAGAAATGTGTGTTCTGAGCTGGAAAAGGTCCCAACGACAGTTGAGCGTCTGAGCTGTATCAATGGTATCCTTCCTGAAGGTCATCAATTTAACACTGAGGAAGCAGTGGACTATATTGAGATGGAGAGAATTTTAATTGGTGATATGCGTGACGGTGCTGCTGATCTAGTTCAGAGCTCGGTTCGTCTGTTGAACAACATGAAGCGTTTCAAAACTATGTAAGACTCTCACTGCAAGCCATATGAAGAAAGTGCAAATGTTGTTATCAGGCAGATTGAGCAGGATGAGGCTGCTGCCACCGACAGCAGGGCTGGTGATGGTACCGAGGCTAATGTTTCTGATCACGAAATGAATGATGTTGGCTTGGAGTGCCCTGTTGTTGATGTGAGTCAGTCCTCGGTGTTTGCAATTTTTACTATGTTGTTCTGCTGTCAGTATTGTAGTTGAACTTCCTCATCTTCATCTGTTTATTAATTTTTCTTTCATGCAGATTGAGCAGGATGAGGCTGCTGCCACCGACAGCAGGGCTGATGATGGTATTGAGGCTGATGTTACTGATCACCATACGAACGATGTTGTCTTGGAGCACCCTGTTGTTGATGTGAGTCAGTCCTCGGTGTTTGTATGTTTTTACTATGTTGTTCTGGTGTCAGTATTGTAGTTGAACTTCCTCATCTTCATATGTTTATTAATTTTTCTTTTCATGCAGGAGACCAGTCATAATGTTGAGGCTGCTGTTGACCGTGGAGTTAATGATCCATCTACTGATAAGTGCAAGGTTATTTTTATTTTTATTGTGTTTATACATATTCTTGAATTTTCATGCGCACCAATGTGCCTTGCTTGTTCATTTTTCTATCCCACACCGTAAAGAGTTTGCAGGTGATACCTACCTTTTTGTTACTGTGGTTTAATTCCTTGTGTTTATTGTTGCTAATAATAGCATTGTTTTTTTTGCTTCATTACATATGAATCAGGGTCCTATTGTTGGCGACGAGCCTTGTTCGACTGTTGGTGATGTACCTTTGAATGTTAGCAGCAGCAAGATCGATGATGTTGCTGTGAATGCTGCTAAGGTTTGTTTTTCTGTGCAGCTCTTGCTAAATTATTTTTGATTGTTTGTTTTGCTCATATCATTCACTTTTTCTGAATTTTTATTTCTTCAGATGACTGATGTTATGCGTGAGGCTGTCGTTAGTGGTGGAGATGATGCTTGTTGTGTTCCATTGAGTAGTGGGCGCGATGTTGGTACCAAAGTTGCTGACGAGGATGTTGGTGCTGCGAGCATACTTGATGCCAAATCGTCTGGTGTTGATATTGCTGGGAATGAAAATGTTTCTGATTGTGAAGATTTGCCGCCGGAGAATTTCCCGCCTGGAGGTCTTGATTACGGTGATGCATTGGAAGATGCCTCTAGCGTGGAGGAGGTGCCATCCGAGGATGATGATTTACTTCTGTCGATTTCTTCTGGCCCCTTGATGCAGGAGGCGCTCGTGTCGTCCCAGGATTTTCTTTCTTCAGACCCTGAAAGCGCAACGATATTGGTGTCCTCACAAGATCTCCCATCGTCAAACCCTGAAACTGGAGGCATATTGGTGTCATCACAGGAACTCCCGTCGTCAAACGCTGATAGTGCAAGTAAGGACTTGTAAATGAGGCGTACTTCTCATTTATGTCATTTTGGACATGTTCACTTGTAGTGCTTGAACTTATTATTTTTCTTCTTTTTCTGCAAGCAGAAGGTGCTAATGTTGTTAAGGTTGATATGTTTTATTTTGCTGTTACGAGGTTGCGCACGAACCGTTCGAAACGGTTAGTTTGGGATTTTACCCGTATCATTTTCGTCTCTTTTTTCTTTGTCTCATATGACTATTGTTGTTATTGCAGTAGTTTTAATTCATGTAATCTTTTGTGTTTTCTTAGTGAGAAGGCGATGTTTCAAAATAAAGAATGTGATGCCAGTGTTGGTTCTATTGCTAAAGCGTTTGTCCCGACTGGCATGCTCAACTCAGACAGTGCTGACGTTGTTTTATATTCTCTACGTCAGAAGTACCGAGACACTAACAAGTTGATAGTTCCCAGATGGGTGACGGTTAGTATTTCGCTTTGTAGATAGGATGATAAGTTATTTTTGCAATTTTCTAGCTGTTGTTGTTCTTTTTGTACAACAGACCAAGATCCGTGATGGAAATATTGATTCCAATGTGCTAAATTGGTTCACGAGCTCAGGGGCTGATGGTTTTGACCAAGTAGGTGAACTTGAACTTTTTGTACTCATGAACTAGAACTGTCATGTTTTTCTTGCAAGTTTGGGAGGTGGGGGAATGAACTTGAGTAGCCTGCTTTTACCCCTGTACTTATGAATGATGTGTGCTTCTTTTTTTAAAGCTGCACTTATTGTCGCAAGGAAATTGAACTGATATGTTTGTTGCAAGTTTGGGCGGTGGATATAAACTTGAGTAGCATTTATTTTTTGTAGTGGGTTGCTTACTCAATTAGAACTTATGATTATCTGATTTTTGTTTGTACTTCTGAATTTCAATTTCCCTCTTTTATTTAATTGTTTGGAGGCTGAATTTTTTGTTTCATTATGATTTGTTAAATTCATTTTTCCTCTGCAATTTTTTGTCAGCTTCTTTTCCCTACTTTTGATCCGCCGTCATTTGCGGCTACCATGAAGCCTAGCGAAGAATCTGGGCCTTGGTGCTTGGTTGTTCTGAATTTGAGGTTCCGTCGTTTCGAGTGTCTTGATTCACTCCGTGATGAAACCTGGGGTGATGCAGTTAGATTCTTAAGGAATATGACAGATAACATAAAGAAGCTTTGGAGGGAGTCCAGCGTAGACAGGGCCAAACCGTTCTCACCGGTGCATATTGATGGTTTCTCTTGCGAGTTTGTGCGGGTGCCGCAGCAGGAAAACACGTGAGTATCCGTTTTTAATGATTTTTGTTAGTTGTTTTTGTTGCTGGGGGGATGGTCATCCTGTTTTTTCGGATTTGTACCCTTTTGTATTTTCTTTTGTTAACAGGCATGATTGTGGTTTCTTTATGCTACAAAACTGCAAGATTTATCATTGCCAGGAGGATGGTGTGATTGAAATGTTGGATTACAGCCATGAAGACATTCTTGACATTAGGAAGACTTTGATGTATACCTGCGCAGCTAGCAATGTGTTTGATGTTGACTTCCGTGGTTTGTTTGGCATCGAACCCTGTACGTATGCATGGCCTTTTGTAATTTTTTGCAGCTTGTACTTCTTGATTAGTACTGTCATGAATTATGTATTTGAACTTACACTTGATGCGGTCTTTTCTTTTCTTTTTTGTTTTTGCAGGTGAGTGGATGGATCTTGGTGAGCACGACTACATGATCTTTGGCAGCCAATTCTCGGAGCTCGAGCGCGTAGCTGTTGATCTTAGCCAGGGGCGTTCTCCCAAAAAGACAAGATCTGGTGTTATGAAGGGGCGGTTGGGAGCTCTGAAAGGTTCTACGGCTGCTTGTGCAGAGAGCCCCACTACACCCAAGAATCCCATTGTGGAATTGATAGACAACGATGATGATGCGTTTGACAAGATTGCTGGCATGGGAAGAGTCACTAGGAGCGCTGCTGCCAAAGGTTTATCTTCCCTTACTGGAATAGTGGCTCGTAGAGCTGGTGGTGCTAGGAAGGATCCTGCTTTGGATTCTGGCAATGTTGTAAGCACGAAGCGTGCGCCCAGAGCTCCTATAAAGTTTTGCTCCCCTGTGCAGCAGCTTCGGCCTCATAATTTCCCTCATATGGACAAGGCTCGCAAGTTGTATAATCTGTTGCTTAGTGATGAAGCATGTGAGAAGTATGCTGAGTGAGTATCTCTCATTATGTTTCCTCTTCTTTTCTTCTGTTGTTTGTAACTGCTAGATAAATATGACCTGAACTGTTCCTTTTTGTACAACTTGAACTGCTATGAATGCCTTATCTTGCTTCCCCTGCTTTTTTGTTCTTGTGTGTGCTGCAGGAATACATTCTCAATGATACCTCAGCCTGATGATAGTGTAACTAGCTTCACTGGGAAACGCATTCGGGAAGTTTTTGCACCTGGGCAAATGATGGAGGGTGATGTAATGGACTTCCTCATTGATGATTGGAAGAAAGATCCCGAGAGAAATGCTGATTTTGCGTCTGGAAAAAGGGTATTGCTGAGTCCATATTTCATCACGGTAATCAATCAGATCCTTTGTTTCTGTTAAACAAGACTGCCTATTGTTTTATGAGTTTTAATAATAGTTTGCTTGCTGATCCTTTTCCCCTGTTTATTTCTTTTTTGGCTTTTTTGCAGGTTGTGCTTGACTGTACGTTTTACGGTGATGAAAATAAAGTGTTTAATGTGGAGAGTGTAGCGAGAGATTTCAAGAGCTATGTCAAAGAAAAGGAAGACTTGCTCAGTGCTGACCTTGTGAGATCTACTAGCTGATTTTTGGTTTTATTTGTTTGTTGTCATGCTGGTTTTATTTTGAATATTTAACATCTCTTTTTTGGTCATTTGTTTTTAGATCATGATGCCTCTATTCAGGCCTATGGTTTTACCAAAGGATAAGAAAGTGAACCACTTTTCCTTATATGTGATGAATCGGTACCGAAGTAGCGTTGACATCCTTGACTCTTTAGCTTATCCGAAGAACCATCGTCCTTCAAAGAACACCTATCATAAAGACTGCGAGAAGATCGTGAGTGACATTTATTATCTGTACTGGATTAATTTTTCCTCATCTTTGTTTCTGCTTTTCTGAGACCTGAAAATGTGTGGTTTCTTTTCTTTTTTTACAGATCTCCAGGTTGGTCCAAGTAATGAAGGCTGTGTATGGTGATGCTCAGTACAATGCGAGCAAGCAGCCCAAATGGGAGCTTTTTGCAAAGAAACCAACGTTTGTGAAGGTTCCACTTCAAGGGGCGAATGAATGTGGCCATTATACTCTGAAGTATGCGGGATCATATGATGGTGAAAATATCGTTGAGAACATTCAAGATAATGACATGGGTTCTAGTTGAGATTTTCACTTTTATGTGTTTGGCTGATTGTGTATTCTTCTTTTTAATGTGTTATGATTTTTGATAATTTGTTTTATTGTTTTTGCAGCCTCGTATTGTTGATTGGAACGCTGAGGATCTGTATGGAGTTGTGTTCAACCAGAATAACCAGCTTCTGGTGACGGAGCTTCCCAAGGTGGTTCAGGCTTTGGCTCCTGGTGCATAGAAGAAATGGTCATCATTTGTGTAGTGAAATGGATAGTTGTGTGATATATCTCTTGAAAGCATTGTAGGCTTTGTTTGTAGTGTTTGGATGTCTTGTCAAGTACTATGTAATAACTGGTATATTTTGTGTTGTGTTTAAGTGTGGCACAATGTTTAACAATCTTTTTTTCCATGATGATAGTGTGGTTGAGTAGCTATTTTCACTTGTGTATGTTTCATTGGGAATTCGTTTTGGTTAAGTTCTATTTTCTGTACTGAAGTCTTGTAAACTAGTTGAACTGAAAACACCTTTTCCAAGTTCATGGCGAGTTGTTGCTGGAAAAGTGAGATTTATTTTATTTTCATCTGTCCCAACCTAGGTTGGACCTTTATAGTTTATGTACCCTCTGTTCTTGTACTTATAGTATAGTTCTGTTAGTACTGAATTGTAATGTCATTCAGCGTAAGGCTTTTAAAATTTGGTGTCACGATAGCACTTGTGGATCTAGCGTGAGTGGAGTGACGCTTCTTTTGTTATGTAGAACTGATTTCATATAATGTATTAGAATTGAAGTTTTTTTTGGTATTGAAATTATTTACGACCAAGTTGCTACGTGATCTCTAGCCAGATTTATTTAAGTATAAGAAATTTAGCAAAATTTTGAGAGCCAAATTTTTGTTTGAACTTCTTGAATTTTAGTAGTTGAACTTCATAGTAAAAGTTAAAGCACTGGTTTAAATTAGCTACATTTAATGGATAGCCATATTAAGTTCATAATTAGTTCACTAGTCAATGTGGGCTGATGCTTCTGTTGTTTGTTTTTTGTTAATTTTTGTCCTTGGTTGAACAATAATCTATTTGGTTGAGTCTTGTCCTTCTTTCTCAATACATTAATTGGATCATCGTAGCACTTAGCGAATAAACTAAGTTGTACTGAGATTTCAATTGTGCTAGTACTTTTATCATTTTATTTTTTGTTGTTGTTTGAAACTAGTGCCTCACTGGTCAATGTGGGCTGAGGCTTCTGTTTTCTTTCTTGTGATTTTTCTCCTTGGTCGAACTGATATCTTTTTGATTTAGTTTTGGCCTTCTTTTTTCTAGGCTGTGGTTCTTCTCAAGGCAATGTTTGGTATGATCATAGTACTTGCCGTATAGACTAAGTTGTACTAAGATTTCAGTTGTACTATTACTGTTATTCTTAGTGTGTCACTGTTTTATGGAATGCGAACTGAAACTTCCCGTTCCTTTTTATATTTTTATAGAATGAATGCACCGTTTGTTCAAGTGTACCAGAACTCTCAGTCCTAGCATGCTAGTAACTAGGAAATACGTACTGATGGTTCTTTGCTTTTCCTGTTGCAGTACTTAGTAAATTTCTACCTACTATTAGCACGATGCTGTTAGTACTGAATGTTGTCCTTGGCTGAAACTTAGTCTTTTTAGTGTTCTTCTGAAACTAAAAACTGATTTTTAATGTGATAGTACTACCGTACATGTATAAGCTGTAATGAGCGTCCAAGTCTACTATTTGCTGTTGTCCTTAGTTAGTCTGCCACTGTTTTTTTGTGTGAAAATATCCATGTGTGATTTTGTTGCTCCATGACTAGTGCTGTGTGGCAGCCATCAAATTTCAACTTCAACCTACTTCAACTTCAAATGATGGATCAAAAAAATGGGAAGCTAGGAAACTTGTTGAACGACATAAGCAAATGATCTAGTTGATAGACATAGGCAAACTTGTTCAAACCCTGACACACATAACATAAGGTAGCTGGTTCAACATAACGAAAGCAAACTACAAATCTGAAACAACAAGATTAAGGACAAGCAGAAGCGTGAGCAACACGAAGCCAGACTTTCATGCATCTTCATCCCGCGAAGTTGCAGTGGTAGTAGGGGTCAGCCTCCTGCTCTTTTGAAATATCTGAACCTGTCATGATGTTGTCGATTGTCTTCCATGACTTGTACGTGGCGTACGTATCTATTCATGCGTACGTGATGAGGTTGTCTGGCAGCGGGCTGGTCCCCCACAGTTTGTGCTCTGCCTTGTCCATCTTCTTCTTCATGTCTTCGTAGAATGAGTGGATGACGCCACCTGCAACATCGGCCAAGGAGTCGTAGTATTTGTTGGTGTTTGGATCTTTCCACTTGCGCTGCATGTCGATGAAGTTGTTGGGGTTGATCTCCAAACCAGACTTGTCCAGCATCCGCTTGTCACCTCCAATGCTGAAACCGACAAATGTGTACAATTTCTCCTCCTACAGGAACTGTTTGAGGCGCTTGGGCCTGCAAGGGGGGCGACACATATTGAAGATTAGTGTTCTTTTTTGAAGATTTAATTCTTCAGCTTTTTGGTTTTACAAGTGATAATCCATGAGGTAGATGCTTATATAGTATAAGTCATGGATGAATGTAGTTCAGAAACTAGTACACTAAGTCCTGAAATTAAATTCAACTACACCATGTTATTTTTCTTTTTTGCTATCTTCAGTGCTGCACCAAATGTTTCACCAAATTGAAGAATCATTTTACCAGAGTCAATGATATATGTGCTGCTTGATTCAAGTTTAGTTTTCTTTTTTGTTGAATAAAAGACCTATATCAGTGCTTGATACATCTGTGTGCATCAATTCTATATCAAGTTCAGAAATTAATTTGAGAAACATGTGCATCAAGATATGGACCTATAGCACTTCATCAAACATCTTTTAATACATTAATTTTATAAACTATACTAGTGCATCAAGATCAGAATCTATGCTAGTACATCAAGTTCAAAAATTAATTTGGTGCATCAAGTTCAGAATTCTATAAACATTTTTAGGATGCTAATCCAGTGCATCAGTTTCAGATGCTAATCTGGTGAAACAATCCACTTCACAGTTTCAGAAATGCATGTAACTAGATAAACATGTACTCGTGCATCCACTTCACAAACTATAGTAGTTCATCTAGTTGGGAAACAAGTTTAATGAAGTTTTTAGGGAGTAGTACTAGTACAACAGATGAATGAACAATAGTATGGGTTACCATTTTGTGGCCGCTGCGATGTGGTACACCAAGCAGAGTTCCTCGACGCACAACTGCAGTACTGCTGCCATCTGTGGAGGTTCATCTTCGCTAGTGAACTCCACATCAACTCCGATGAAGCTCGGATACAAGCCGCCGCCCTTCATCTTGAGCCTGCTCATCACCTCGTCGGCCTTGTCTGGTTCGCTGGTGCAGATGATCTCCAGTGTCTCCTTGCCGTGGAGCTCAACCCCTATGAGGGTTCTTGTGTACTTGCGCTTCTCACCGGGGACGTGAACGTCGACGAGGTTGCTGCTCTTGTCCAACGTCTCGCCATGATGATGCCTGGCGGACGGTTCCTCCGCCATCGCCTTCCTCCGGCAACTGTGGGCTTGGGAGAGAGAAGTTTGTGGTTTGTGTGCAGTGGAGATGGAAGCGGCAATGGTGGTTCTGTGAATGAGGCAGAGATGGAAGACAATGGGGTATTTTTGCAGTGCGTCGACGGAGATGTGTGGGAGGCGGTTCGTCAGGGTCGTGGGGATCCCCGTTTGCACTCCCTTGTGGCAACCGCCCAGTGGGTGGCGCGGGTGGTGGCCTGGAAGAACTAACCGTCCAAGACAAAGGGTTTTTACTGTTGCACTGAGTAGTCTTGTCAAGCTATACTTATGATCTGCTAAATCCCACTTCCACGTCTCAGGGGTGGTGATGATGTCATTTTGCACTGATTAGGTGACGTATGCTTTGTGATGTTTTTCCGTGTGGATGTTAAGTATTGTTTTTCCACAGAAGTCTTATACATTAGTTTATGTCGAAACATTTTTCAGTGCCCTGGGAGTTGTTGCTCAAAACTGGTACTTTTTTATTTTCATCTATACCAACCAAAGTTAGGCCTTTATAGTTTTTGTATTCTCATTTTAGTGCACTTATGGCTTAGTGTTGTGTGAACTAAATTGTAATTTCATACAGCGTACAGATTTGAAATTTGGTGTCACAGTGGTGTGAGTTGCCTGACTGATCCTGCTTTTTAAGTACTGATGTCATATGTATGTTTGAACTGAGTTTATTTTTTTTGGGGGGGAGGGGGGAATTGAGATTATTTATGACCAAATCGTTCGTTGATGTGTGGACAGATTTTATATAAATAAGAAATTTAGCATAATTGACAAAGAAAATCTATTTTGAACTTGTTGCCTTTTAGTAGTTGAACTTGTCAGATTTTATATAAATAAGAAATTTAGCATAATTGAGAAACACTGTCTATTTGAACTTGTTGCCTTTTAATAGTTGAACTTGTCAGATTTTATATAAATAAGAAATTTAGCATAATTGAGAAACATTGTCTATTTGAACTTGTTGCATTTTAGTAATTGAACTTGTCAGATTTTATATAAATAAGAAATTTAGCATAATTGAGAAACATTGTCTATTTGAACTTGTTGCATTTTAGTAGTTGAACTTGTCAGATTTTATATAAATAAGAAATTTAGCATAATTGAGAAACATTGTCTATTTGAACTTGTTGCATTTTAGTAGTTGAACTTGTCAGATTTTATATAAATAAGAAATTTAGCATAATTGAGAAACATTGTCTATTTGAACTTGTTGCATTTTAGTAGTTGAACTTGAAAGTAATATTTAGTTCGGTTTTTTAAATTATGTACATTTAACAGATATGCTATTAAGTTCTCTTCTTTTTAGAGGTTCATTGTTTTTGTATCATATTTTTTCCTTTTTTATCATCCGTGCTGCAGAGCTAAAATTATTTATATTTATATTTTTCGTATTTAAAGTTGTTGCCTGCGAACTAGTATTTGAATTTATATATTTTCAGTTTCAAACATTTTTCTTGTAGTTTATATTTCTTTTGCCCCGCCCTCTAGTTTGTTTAACTGGGCTCATTAGTGGGGTGTTTGTAGACGATTTAGGCTACTGGGCCGTTTTTCGGCCCGAATGGCCCGCGTGGCTGTGCAGCGCGGCGTGCGCATGCGCTCTGGGTTTAGTTCCACCTCGCTAGTCGAGGGGGATCTATACCTGTTTATAAGCGCGGCCGAGGCTCACCGGTCGAACTCCTCTGAATACTTACCTGAGCGCTTATACACGGTGCTCGCTCTCTACATGACCTGTGGGTCCTGGTCGGCTGGCCCTGCGTTGTGCGGATTACTAGGGATTCGCCCACGGGCTCGAGTTCAAGTATCTAGCAACGTCAGGGCCTGCACCTGTCCTTGGGCGGTCAATTTTTTCTTTTTTGTTTGTTTGAATCTAGTACTTGACTCAACCAGTAACTTGGACTGATTATTTTTGTTCTAGTTCTTGTGAGTTTTGTGTAAGTGTAATCTTTTTCATTTGAGTTTTTTACCTTCTTTTTTGTGTTTGTTTTTGTGATTGTTCTCAAGGGTCTTCTGGTGTCATTTTCAGTACTATGGCACTTTCGTGTAGACTAAGTTGTACTGATAGTCCTTTCATAGTAGCACTTATGTTGTTAGTCTGACATTTTTTGGGGGTGTTAAGGATTGATGCTTCTTTGTACTTTTTATTTGTCGTAAGTATGTACTGTCCGATCAAGTGTACTAGTACTGTCATTCTTAATCTGCAAGTGACCAACATAAGTGTGTGCTGATGCTTCTTAACCTTTTCTGTTTGTAGTACTTGTTAATTTTCTAGCAGCTACATATGAATGAGAACACTACATGGAGTACTAAGAATTTCTGCTTCAACTTTTGAAGCGTTGTTAAGCAACTCAAATTGTGCTGATTGTTTTCAACGTTATGTTTTCTATACAATACTGAATCGAAACTACACATGGAACAACGTTGTGTGATTAGTTGCTTCATAACTAGTGCTATAGAGCAGCCACAAAGTTCCATTCAGAAGCTACTTTGAATTTGAAATGATGGATTAACAACATACGAAGCTACAAACTTATATCATGAGATAAGCAAAACATTGTACTTGATGACATAAGTAAACTTGTTCAACCATGACAAGCACGACATAATCATACTGGTTCAACCCAACAAGAGCAAACTACTAATTTGAAACAACAAGATAAAAGGCAAGCACAAGCGGAAGGAAAACAAAGCCAGGCTCTGATGTATCTTCATACCGAAAAGGGGCAATAGGGGCGGTCGTAGTAGTTGTCAGCCTCCCGCTCTTTTGCAAATTCCCAACCATCTGTGATGTAGTCGATCATGTTCCGTGACTTGTACGCAGCGTACGCGTCTACTGCTGCGTACTCGATGAGGTTGTTTGGTAGCGGGCTGGTCCCCCACAGTTTGTGGTCTTCCTGCGTGTCGATGTTCTTCTTCATGCCTTTGTAGAATGGGTGGATGACGCTGGCTGCAACATCAGTCAAGGAGTCGTACTCTTTTCCGGTGTATGGAACTCTCCAGAGGCGCTGAATGTCGATGAACTTGTTGGGGTTTATCTCCAAACCACACATCTTCAGCTTCTCTTTGTCACTTTCAATGCTGAAACCGGCAAATGTGAACAACCTCTCATGCTGCAGCATCTCATTTAGGCGCTTGTGCCTGCAAGGGGAGAGACATTTTGAAAATTAGCATTACTTTGATGTTTGAATTATTCATTTTTGTTTTGTTTTACAAGCGATAAATCCATGAAGTAGATGCTTATATAGCATAAATTAATGGATGAATGTACTTCAAAAACTAGTAAACAAAGTCCTGAAATTAAATTCAAAGTACATCATGTTATTTTTCTTTTTGGATTATACATAGTTTTAGTCATTGTTATATGTGCTGCTTTACTACTAGTTTAGTTTACTTTTGTTGAATAGGATAACACATAACCAGTGCTTCACCAAGTCCTTAGTTTCTTTTGCTTATGAAAATAACATTAGATCAAATTCAGAAAATACTTCACTACATCAAGTTCAGAAACATCTTTTTAATACATCAAGTACATAAACTACACTATTGGATCAAGTTCAGAAACTACACTAGTCGATCAACTTCAGAAATTAATCTTCCGCAAGATTTTCCAAATAGTAATCCAGTGCATCAGGTTCAAAAATACATTTATAGTGTATCTACTTAAGAAAATGCAGTATTGCATCCACTTTTCACAAACCACACTAGTACATCTAGTTGGGATACAAGTCTGATGAAATTTTTAGGATACAGTACTAATAAAACAGATGAACCAAAACAGGGCAAATGAGTAGGATGGGTTACCATTTTGTGGCCCCTGCGATGTGGTACACCAAGCAGAGGTCATCGACGCACAACTGCAGGACTGCTGCCATCTGGGGAGGTTCATCTTCGCTGGTGTAGTGCACACCAACGCCGACGATCTTACGAAGCTTGCCGCCAGCCTTCCTCCAGAGCCTGGAGATCACCTCGTCGGCCTTGTCGGGTTCGCTGGTGCAGACGATCTCCAGCGTCTCCTTGCCATGGAGCTCAACCCTGTGAGTGTTGTGGTGTACTCGCGCTTCTCGCCGGGGACGTGAACGTCGACGAGGTTGCTGGTCTTGTCCGACGTCTCGCCATGATGACACTTGGCAGACGGTTCCTCTGCCATCGCCCTCCTTTGGCGACCGTGGGCTTGGGAGAGAGAGAAGTTTGTGGTTTGTGTGCAGTGGAGATGGAAGCGGCAATGGTGGTTTCTGGGAATGAGGGAGAGATGGAAGAGAATGGGGTTTTTTGCAATGCGTCGACGGGGATGTGTGGGAGGCGGTTCGTCGGGGGCGTGAGTGTAGTGGGTGTAGTGGCGTGGGGTCGCTGTTTGGAGTCCCTTGTGGCAACCGCCCAGTGGATGGTGCGGGCGGTGGCCTGGAAGAACCAACCGTCCAAGCCAATTTGTTTGCCAAGGTATTAATATGGTCGCACTGAATAGTCTTGTCAAGCTGTACTTACCATCTGCTTATCCCACTTGCTCGTGTTAGGGTCAGTGATGATGGCATTTTACTGTCGCACTGATCCATCTTGTCAAGCTGTACTTAAGAGCTGCTTACCCCACTTGCACGTGTCAGGGTTGGTGATGATGGAGGTTTGTACTCCTCTACTGTGGGTACTTGGACTGGTGATTGAAGTGTAATTGAACTTACCAAATAGCAGTCAGATTATGTGTGTCATGCTAATGTTTTTAAAACATTTTTGGTTTTTTGAAAGGATTGTTTATATCAAGATAATCTCCGAAAGTATTTTTTATAGATAAATTAGATTTTCATCAGTACAGGTGTATTTATATTTGCACTTTGCTTGAGGTAATTATTTTTATGTACTGATGGTCTTTCTGAACTAGGACTGGCAGAAGCAGACATAGTTTGTTTTCGAAACGATGTTTTTTGAGGTGTTCACGGGTGTGTTTGGTTACTATGACATCTGTGCTGACGAGTGTGAATTATCAGTACTGATGTACTATAAGAGTTTAATTTTTCCTTAACATATTTTTGCTTAGCTACTGGTGTTCACGGGTGTATTTGTGACTGCATTCAAAAGGATTATCAAACGGTGTACATACTAATGTCACTTTTCCAGATGGCACAAATCACAAATTATATCTTAACTATAGTACTGATCGAGAAATCGATGATAAAGCTAAATAAGTTTTGGTAACGACAGTGTTTCTGATATGTTTCTTCATTGTGTACCGAGCCAAGTGAGAGTACAAGCTTATTTTTTCAGTTGACGCAACAGCATAACCACTACGGATTCTTCAGTCTTGAGCTCCTCCTAACTGGCCCCGAATGTTGTCCCTTGCCGGCGCCCTTTCCTGGTTGAGCCTAGGCAGCTTCATCGCCAGTTTTAGTTTCCTCGTCCCCAACACTGTCATCTTCATTGTCTTCGTCCGATTGGTCGTCATTCTCGTCAAACTCTTCTTCTTCATCCTCTTCTTTTGATTTTTTGGAAGTTTGTACCTTGCCCTGTTTCTGTTCAGCGCCACTGACCTCCTTGCCCACTTTGCACGTGCGGGCATTATGTCCGTCAGGTCCCCCCCACTTGCGGCAAGTATAGCTGTTACGTGTGTCGTTTCCATTGGTAGAAACCTGGGCAGCTCCAATTTGCTTGTGCAGCGTTTGCTTGTTGACAGTGCCATCTGTGCGGAGTGGGCATGTGCGGTAATTATGGTTGCTCACGACGTTGCAGAATCCGCATGCCCTCACCCCGAGAGGTTTGCCGTCCGGGCCAAATTCCACGCGCTTGATGGGGCGTGGCGGCTTTTTGGCTGCTGCTTTCGCTGCTTGTGTCTTACTCTTCCTCCCCTTTGTGTTTGAGAATATGGGTGGTTTAATCACCCTTTCCTGCTACTGCTGGTAGGATGTCCTGTTGTCATGTTGTTCCCTACAGCACCATCAAGCTCATGATCTTGCATGTGAGCATGTTGGTGCTCTTGAGTGTGCACATGGGCAAGCTCTGGTTGCTGTTGCTCCTCTTCCTCGTTGTCGAATGGGTCAATAGCTCCCAGATGGTTCATCTCGGATAACATTGTAGCAATATCCTGCTCAATGGCTTCATTGTCCGCGACACCTCCGTTTTCAGCAGAATGCATGGCGTCGAGTTCTTGTTCAAGTTTGTCCATGACGACCCGTGACCTCGCCATTTGCTCTTGGCTTCTCAAGCTTTTTCTATGCACCCTCATGTTCAGCGTCAGCAGTGAGCTTTCAATGCAGTATTGGGATGCCTTGTTTGATGCTGCTGTCCTCAAGTCATTTCTGTTGAATGTTGGCTGGATGTTCGGGCATTTGGTGTATTCCCTGAGGATGTATTTCTCTGGAACGCTGGCAGCCTTAATTTTCTGCATCATGCACAGGACATGCACGCAGAAAAGACCTGTATTTTTTTGAAGAGGTGCATGTTTTTTGTCATTTCATTCGAAGAAAAACTTTGCAAAAAAAAGTAGTACAGTATTTAACATCTTTTTTGTAGTCCTCACCTGTGTGGTCCCATAGTCTGCACTCGCACTCATATATTTCTCCCACGGGGTCTGCAACCACCTGGAACGCGTGGTGAGCCCACACAGACAATTTTTGCGGGTTGTTGTAGCGCACGAGGTACTTTGTGGGCTCTTCCGTCTCTGTCGCCGTGAAGAGTGTGCTCAGTTTTAGCCTATTCCTGATCTCGCTGTACACAGCTCGTGAGTAAAGCTTTGCCATCTGGGTGTCAAACCCATAGAAGGTCAGCGTGTTTTGTTCCTTCTGCACATGCAAGAATGATGACCAAATTATTAGTTTTCTCGCAGCAAAAAATTGTCTAACTAATAAAGTTTTACTTTAGTAAGCATGTTATTTTTGTCTTACGACAGGTGATAGAGCTATACCCGGTTACCCATTGTCTCCTGGTTCTCTGTCTGCCTCCTTGTTTTGACGCAGGAGTTTACCTGGCTGACAAACCGGTGTAGGTTTTGTCTCTCACTTACGAAGTTCTTCTTGAGCACATAGTTCATGCTCTCAATTCGTTGTGTGGATGTCATTTTGGCGCAGAAAATTTCTTTGAAGTAGGTTGATATCCATCTCTCACGCTCGTTCCACATGGCTACCATCGTGTCATCATCATGGAGGTTGTACTTATCCATGAGTCTTTTCCAGGCAGCCTCCAACTCAGTTGGCATGAGGGGCCAGTTGAGGATTGATGTGAATTCATCCTTAAAGTCTTCGTGGAGGTAGTACAGGTATGCGAAGTGTTCCTTGTACTTCTTCATAATGTACTAGCGGCACAACTTGTGTACCCTATTCCCGAAAGCATCTGGGATCGCCAAAGCCATTGCCGGGCACTGGTCTGGTAATGAGAAAAGAGACATGGAGTGGTCATCAGATGGTGGTGCATATATACCAATAGAACTGATACAACATTTTTACTGTGTTATTTTTCTTTTTTG
>NC_057796.1:240470038-240616270 GCF_018294505.1 Triticum aestivum | reverse complement strand
GGGGTGGTGGTGGTGGTTGGGGGTGGTTTTGGAGGTTGTACCTGTGAGGATGCATGTAGGAGCCTTCCCTCTCATGCACCTTAAAAATGTCTTGAACAACCATCTGAATGAGTCTGCATCCTCATCTCTTATCAGGGCGAAACCAAAGAATGTAGTTTGTAAGTGGTTGTTAGTACCGACAAACACCCCAAGTGGCATATGGTACTTGTTGGTCTTATATGTGGTGTCAAACGTTACACGGTCACCAAAGTCCTGATAGGCCCCTCGGCAGCTTGCGTTCGCCCAGAATATGTTCTTAACTCTGTCGGACTCATCCAGTTGCATGTCATAGAAGAATTCCCTGTTTATAGCTTTCATCTCCCTAAAGAAGTTGACAGTCTTTAGGACATCGTCCACATCATCAATCCTTGAATTCTTTGCTTTGCTGCATATTAAAAGTTCATTCAAAAATGCATGTTGAATTAGCGTCAGGTCATGCGTTGCATAATATGTTTGTACTGACAGAGGAAAAAAGATGGAGGCGGTTTATGTGAGGAGAACAAGTTTGTACTTACAGGTTAATCAGGTCTTTGGCATTCATTTCGAGGAAGTAGCTACCGGGGTCATCACCGCCCAGTATGCTCATGATTTGCACGTGTTCAATGCCTTTGAACTGCAAGTACTTGATGTACTCCAAGATTGTTTTGTCAAAGTTTTTGTGGGAGTGCAAGAAGACAAGCATTTGCGGAGTGAGCTGTAGCATGTGGTTGTGTTCCCAGACTATCTCTTTTACGATAAATGTTCCATCCTTTTCCCTCTTCAGCCTCATTTTAGCCCCACAGTTAGTCCTAGCTGTCGTCTTGTTCCGCTATCTATTTGCTTCTAACACCTTCGATTCATAGACTCCATAGCACGTGCAATAATGGTAGGCTCTGGTCTTAAACTTGGGGCCTCCCCTGACAGCAAAACCCGCGTGCTTTGCATAGACGTTGTAGAAGTTCTTTGCTTCTTGGAAAGTTTCAAAGCGCATCTCTAGCCTTGGCAGAACGTAAGCTTCAATGTTAGGTGGCTGCACGCAACAGTGAGCAAACAAAAACGCAGTTATGAAAATGTTAGATGGGGTGGTCAGAGTACCATGGTATGGACTGTGCTTGTATATATTTTTCTGAATGGATACTTACATGTGTATAGCTCTGTGCTGCCTCAGGTGTTTGCTGTTCACCCTGGTGTATGGGCGCGGGTGGTGTCACCCTTGGCACATGCAGCAATGCATCTCTTGGAGGGAGAAATGTTGACGAAGGTCTCCGTCTCTCATTGTACGGCCGTCTCCCCTCAGATTCGTTGTGAGGTTGCTCCTGTCTATATGGCTCATATCTTTTACTTTGCATCCTGCTAGAGTGGCCAAAATTTCTGTTTCTTTGGCTTGGTCTTCCCGTTGCAACCGCTTTTGCAGCACGGATGATTGATGAAGACGGAGCGACTGGTGGAAGCCTGTGTGTCCTTGCTTTTCTGCATGCGCTAGGGAAGGAAAACATTCGTTGTTGGGGATATTGTTGACCTTGTTGCAACCCAGCAGTGGCAAAGCTTGTATTCCCAGATATCGGTGTTTGCTGCATAGGAGAACCTGCCCGTGCTTCTGATGATTCTGGTGCTGCTTGAAATCTGTCTGTATTGTTGAAGTATCCAGGTGCTATTTCTGGTGTTACCCAACCAGGTGGTGCCCCATATCTGCTTGGCTCATCAAACTCTCGCTGCGTGTGCCGCCTTGCATGCTTCTGCAATGACATTCAACAGTTTTGGGATTAAACTTTTCTGCATTTTTCTCATATACATGCTATGGGTAACATGTCATGCACTGAAGGCAATGTACAAGTTGAACTGATGAACGTTATTAAACTTTATTCTCTGTTTTGTATCTGGTTTAGTTTCCAGTCGAACTGATGAACGTACATGTTCAAGACTGAACTACTGATGTACTGATTTTTTAGCACATAATTGATGCATAAACATTTGGTGCACTGCTTGCAAATTGAACATTGAACTTCAGAGATGTATGGATATGCATATATATAAAACTGATGCATGTCTTCTCTTTTGTTCATCTATAACTTATGCAACTACACTAGAAGTACTCCTAGTTTATGTATCATTGAACTTACTGTGTAACTAGTGCATATGTTTTTCAACAACATTCTTTCACTAGTTCGAACAGACGCAACTACACGGCATGCACTATTAGAAATAACATCATTCAACTTGCAGTGGTAGCTGAACCTTATATAAAGCCTAGTAGCTACTTGGACTGATGCATAAGTTTATGTTTTATTGGCTTGAACTGAAGCTAGCATATTAGAGGTACTGACAGTAACCTCGACATCCAAATTGTGTATCAAGTGGCAGGGGTGTAATGAACTGATGCAAGCATTTGCAATGTACTATCAGGTTCTGCATCATAGGAACATGTGCCACTGATGCAGCACACATGTAGTACTAATGAATCTGATAGTGTAACATGTAGGCAGAGCATAGTGTGTGCATTGTTTAAACTGAATCTTCTTCATAGCAGGACTGATGAACCGATTCAATTTTTGAGGAAAATTAGGGTGGGAAGCAGACATCACCTCCATTGGCATGTTTTTGGATCTGACTTCTTCTTCTTCCTCTCGTGGGTGGCATACTGGCATGTTCTTGGGAGGCGGCGCCATTGATGCAGGCAAGGAGCTTGGGGAGACGACGACGCTGCTGCTTGTGGTGGACGTCCGACGATGAGGTCCGGGGAGGCAGCGTCTTGCGAGGACCACGGGTCCGGCGAAGGAGCCCCAGCGATGGAGGGAGGCAGGAGGCGAGGAGCACGGGCCCGACGAAGGAGCCCCGGCGATGGAGGGAGGCAGGAGGCGGGGACCACGGGCCCGGCGAAGGATTCCGAGCAACGGAGGGAGGCAGGAGGCGGGGATCACGGCCCCGTCGTTGGATCCGTCACCGAGGAAGGGGATGGCCGCGGCGGATCCGTCGCCGGCCAGTCACAGTGCCGCGGGCTCCCTCGCTCCGGCTGCCGCCGTCGCTCGCTCGCCCACGACGGCTGCCTCCGGCGGAAGAAGGCGGGTTGGGTTCGGGCTGGGTCGGGGGGATTCTATGGTGGTCTGCGCGTTGCGCCTATATAGGGCGGAGGCGTAACAGAATAATATTCTGTTACGGGTAACAGAATAGTCCAGCCCTATATATATATATATAACATCTCCGAAAACATTTCCACCTATATATAATTTATCGTTACCCGGTATTACCCGATAATCTCCGAAACCCTTCCAATGACCCTGAAACGCTTCCGGATCCTCTCGGAACTATTCCGAATATTCATGAAAAAATTCCAAAAATATATTATCATGACTCCCATCCTACTAACACTCAGAAGATCATGATTGCCTTAATATTGTGACTATACCTGGCCATGGGATACCCGACCCGACTGGCCCGACCCAACCCGGCCCGAAAAAGCCCGACCCGACCCAGCCCGGTCTTGCCCACGGGCCGGGCCTAGGCCTGAGTTTCGAGCCCGAAGCACATGTTGGGCCGGGCCTAGGCTTGGCATTTTCATGTTTTAGGGAAGGGGCCTGGCCCGAGGCCCTGCGAGCTTTATCTCTGTCGGGCCGGGCTTGGGCCTAAAAAACGGGCCCGATGGCCGGGCTCGAGCCTAGGTTTTCTGCCTTGGGCTTTGTTAGGCCGGGCCCGAAGCGCGGCCCAGAAGATAGCTAGGTATACTTGTGACCCTATAGGTTTGGTAACCCATAGACATGAACAAAACTGTTCGTTCAATGACCGGCAGCGGGACCGTGGATGTCCGTATCGGTCCCTATGAGCAAACGAATGATTCGAGTGAACCTTAGGTTATCATGTGATGTTCCCTATGCTTCACGATACTTCACAAAACCCGGGATGCATCGGTATCCTCCCGAGTCATCACTATGCTCGTTATACCGAAATCATCGTTATCGATTTTGTTCTTCTTTCTCGAATTGTGTTCTGGCATCCTCATGACGAAGTCACGTGTGTCCGGCTAGACGATGCTTGATGCCATCTCACCGAGAGGTCCCTAAGAATATCTCTCCATCGCCGGAGGAGAAAATCCCACTCTTGAGCTACCCGGTCACTTGTCAAACTTTCTGATGAACCTGTAAGTTGTCATTATGATCATCGTGTTACAGGTGATGTTTGAGCAACCCCAAAGCCCATCGTACGATAAGAAGTGACCACGATATTCTCATGGTCTAGGGAGCAATTTCACAAGTTAACACTCCGTGTTATTACAATTGAATGCAGACGATATTAACTCAATTCACAACAAACAAGATTGGGTCGGTTCAATATGATCGTTCTTCCAGCATCATAATCTCAATGTTGTTTTAGGACTATCATTACACTTAACGATACCCTAAGATCTGGAAAATGTGATCACTAATAACAGTTGATCTAGTCTTAGAGGCGAGACTAGGAACCTTTTATTTTACCATTTATCATTCCACACGTGCATACGAGTTTTCCACTGAATCGCACATTCCCGGATCATAGCAGTTATAGCATAGAATATAAACTCTTTAATTATGGATATGGAAACATAATAAGACTAATATTATTGTCTCTAGGGCATATTTCCAACAGTCTGCCACTTGAACTGGAGTCAATAATCTAGTTTACATAGTCTCTTTAACACATATGGCTATCCGGTGTTTCTCATGCTTTGCTCATGGTAGAGCCTTCATCATCAGGTCTAACACATTCAAATCCATGTGAATCTTGAGAATCTTCACATAGACCTTCTCAATATATTGTCGGACAATGTGATACTTGCGTTCAATGTGTCTGGTCTTCATGTGTGATCTTGGTTCCTTTGCTTGAGCAACGACACCACTATTATCACAATAGACGGCCATTGGATTCATCACGCTTGGGAAAAAACCAATTTCTTCAAGAAACTTCTTGATCTAGAATGCCTCCTTTGAAGCTTCTAAATCTGCAATATACTCTGCTTTTATTGTAGAATCCGCAATAGTGTTTTGTTTGAAACTCTTCCAAACAACCGCACCACCGGTAAGTGTAAAAACATAACCTGACTGAGATTTATAGTCATCTATATCAGTCATGAAGCTAGCATCGGTGTAACCATTTAGAACGAGTTCTTCATCACCTCCATAAACAAGGAGCATATCCTTTGTTCTTTTGAGGTACTTGAGAATATTCTTAACTGTTGTCCAGTGAGCCAATCCTGGATCACTCTGGTATCTGCTACTAACACTTAGTGCATAAGAAACATCTGGTCTATTACATATCATAGCATACATGATGGAGCCGATTGCAGAGGCATGTGGTACTCCACTCATTTGCATTCGCTCATCAACTATCTTGGGACATTGATTTCTGCAAAGTGTTACGCCATGTGACATTGGGAGAAAACCTTTCTTTGCATTCTCCATTTTAAACCTCTTTAAAACCTTGTCAATGTACATGCTTTGACTTAGTGATATTAGACGTCTTGATCTATCTCTATAGATTTTTATGCGCAATATATACGCAGCTTCACCTAAGTCCTTCATTGAAAACACACTCTTTAAATAGTCTTTTATTGTGCCAAGATACTTAGTATCATTCCTATCAATAATAGGTCATCCACATATAATATTAGAAATGCTACAGATCTCCCACTAAACTTCTTGTATACACAAGCTTCTTCATCATTTTTAATGAAGCCAACTCTTTTTCTACTTCATCAAAACATTGAGTCACCTCCTTAAATGCTTGCTTCAAACCATAGATTGACCTTTGAAGCTTGCACACTTTTCCGGCATCCTTTGGATCGACAAAACCTTCTGGATGTATCATGTATACATCCTCTTTCATATTTCCATTTAGGAAAGTAGTTTTGACATCCATTTGCCATATCTCGTAATTGAAATATGCAGCTATAGCCATCCTAATCCATACAAACTTTAGCATTGCTACTAGCGAGAAAGTTTCGTCATAATTGATACGTCTCCAATGTATCTATAATTTTTGATTATTCCGTGCTATTATATTATCTGTTTTGGATGTTTTATATGCATTAATATGCTATTTATATGATTTTTGGGACTAACCTAGAGCCCAGTGCGAGTTTTTGTTTTCTCCTTGTTTTAGAGTTTCGCAGAAAAGGAATACCAAACAGAGTCCAAACGGAATAAAACTTTCGCCATGATTTTTCTTGGACCAGAAGACACCCAGGAGACTTGGTGTACAAGTCAGGGAAGCTTCGAGGCGGCCACAAGGGTGGAGGGCGCGCCCATGGGGTGGGGTGCCCCCCAACCTTGTGGGCCCCTCGTAGCTCTCCTGACCTAATTATTTCGCCTATATATACTCTTATACCCCAAAAACATCCAGGGGAGCCACGAAACCACTTTTCCACCGCCACAACCTTCTGTACCCGTGAGATCCCATCTTGGGGCCTTTTCTGGCATCCTGCTGGAGGGGGAATCGATCACGGAGGGCTTCTAAATCAACACCATTGCCTCTCCAATGAAGCGTGAGTAGTTTACTTCAGACCTACGGGTCCATAGCTAGTAACTAGATGGCTTCTTCTCTCTCTTTGATTCTCAATACAAAGTTCTCCTCGATGTTCTTGGAGATCTATTCGATGTAATACTCTTTTGCGGTGTGTTTGCTGAGATCCGATGAATTGTGGATTTATGATAAGTTTATCTATGAATATTATTTGAATCTCCTCTGAATTAGTATATGCATGATTTGATATCTTTGCAAGTCTCTTCGAACTATCGATTTGGTTTGGCCAACTAGACTGGTTTTTCTTGCAATGGGAGAAGTGCTTAGCTTTGGGTTTAATCTTGCGGTGTCCTTTCCCAGTGACAGCAGGGGCGGCAAGGCACGTATTGTATTGTTGCCATCGAGGATAAAAACTATGGGGTTTTCATCATATTGCTTGAGTTAATTCCTCTACATCATGTCATCTTGCCTAATGCGTTACTCCCTTCTTTATGAACTTAATACTCTAGATGCATGCTGGATAGCGGTCGATGTGTGGAGTAATAGTAGTAGATGCAGAATCGTTTCGGTCTACTTGACACGGACGTGATGCCTATAATCATGATCATTGCCTTAGATATCGTCATAACTTTGCGCTTTTCTATCAATTGCTCGGCAGTAATTTGTTCACCCACCGTAATAATTCCTATCTTGAGAGAAGCCTCTAGTGAAACCTATGGCCCCCGGGTCTATTTTACATCATATAAGTTTCCCGTCCACTTGCCAATTTATGTCGCCGTTCCTTTATTTTGCAATCTTTACTTTCCGTTCCATAAACCAAAAATACCAAAAATATTACTTTACCGTTTATCCATCTCTATCAGATCTCACTTTGCGAATAACTGTGAAGGGATTCACAACCCCTTTGTCGTGTTGGTTGCAAGTTGGTGTTTGTTTGTGCAGGTATTCGGTGGCTTGTTGCGTAGTCTCCTACTGGATTGATACCTTGGTTCTCAAAACTGAGGGAAATACTTACGCTCCTTTGCTGCATCACCCTTTCCTCTTCAAGGGAAAAACCAACGCAAGCTCAAGAGGTAGCAAGAGAGATTTCTCGCGCCGTTGCTGGGGAGATCTACACAAAGCCAAGACATACCAAGTACCCATCATAAACTCTATCTCTCGCATTACATTATTCGCCATTCGCCTCTCGTTTTCCTCTCCCCCACTTCTAGAACAATTTTCAAAAATATTTGCCTTTTCTTTGCCCCTCTTTCTGTCGTCTTCTTCGCTTGCTTTTTGTGTGCTCGTGTGTTGGATTGCTTGCTTTGTCGCAATGTCTCCTCCAAAAAACTTTGATCCAAACTATCGGTGTCAAAACCAGCGGATCTAGGGTAGGGGGTCCCAAACTGTGCGTCTAAGGCGGATGGTGTTGGGGAACATAGAAATTTCAAAAAATTTCCTACGCACACGCAAGATCATGGTGATGCATAGCAACGAGAGGGGAGAGTGTTGTCCACGTACCCTCGTAGACCGAAAGCGGAAGCGTTAACACAACGCGGTTGATGTAGTCGTACGTCTTCACGATCCGACCGATCAAGTACCGAACGCACGGCACCTCCGAGTTCAGCACACGTTCAGCTCGATGACGTCCCTCGAACTCCGATCCAGCCGACTGTTGAGGGAGAGTTTTGTCAGCACGACGGCATGGTGACAATGATGATGTTCTACCGACGCAGGGCTTTGCCTAAGCACCGCTATGATATTATCGAGGTGTAATATGGTGGAGGGGGGCACCGCACACGGCTAAGAGATCAATGATCAATTGTCTGTTTAGAGGTGCCCCCTGCCCCCGTATATAAAGGAGCAAGGGGGGGTTCGGCCGGCCAAAGGGGAGAGGCGCGCCAGGAGAAGTCCTACTCCTACCGGGAGTAGGACTTCCCCCCTTTTGCATGTTGGACTAGGAGAGAGAGAGAGGGAAGAGGTGGAGGGGAGGAAGGAAAGGGGGGGGCGCCCCCCTCTCCTTGTCCTATTCGGACTGGGGGGGAGGGGCGTGCGGCCCTGCCCTGGCCTCCTCTCCTCTCTTCCACCTAGGCCCACTAAGGCCCATTAAGTTACCGGGGGGTTCCGGTAACCTCCTGGTACTCCGGAAAAATCCCGATTTCACCCGGAACACTTCCGATATCCAAACATAGGCTTCCAATATATCAATCTTTATGTCTCGACCATTTCGAGACTCGTTATGTCCGTGATCACATCCGGGACTCCGAACAACCTTCGGTACATCAAAACATATAAACTCATAATATAACTGTCATCGTAACGTTAAGCGTGCGGACCCTACGGGTTCGAGAACTATGTAGACATGACCGAGACACCTCTTCGGTCAATAACCAATAGCGGAACCTGGATGCTCATATTGGCTCCCACATATTCTACGAAGATCTTTATCGGTCAGACCGCATAACAACATACGTTGTTCCCTTTGTCATCGGTATGTTACTTGCCCGAGATTCGATCGTCGGTATCTCGATACCTAGTTCAATCTCGGTACCGGCAAGTCTCTTTACTCGTTCCGTAATACATCATCCCGCAACTAACTCATTAGTTACAATGCTTGCAAGGCTTATAGTGATGTGTATTACTGAGTAGGCCCAGAGATACCTCTCCGTCAATCGGAGTGACAAATCCTAATCTCGAAATACGCCAACCAAACAAGTACCTTTGGAGACACCTGTAGAGCACCTTTATAATCACCCAGTTATGTTGTGATGTTTGGTAGCACACAAAGTGTTCCTCCGGTAAACGGGAGTTGCATAATCTCATAGTCATAGGAACATGTATAAGTCATGAATAAAGCAATAGCAACATACTAAACGATCGAGTGCTAAGCTAACGGAATGGGTCAAGTCAATCACATCATTCTCCTAATGATGTGATCCCGTTAATCAAATGACAACTCATGTCTATGGCTAGGAAACATAACCATGTTTGATCAACGAGCTAGTCAAGTAGAGGCATACTAGTGACACTCTGTTTGTCTATGTATTCACACAAGTATTATGTTTCCGGTTAATACAATTCTAGCATGAATAATAAACATTTATCATGATATAAGGAAATAAATAATAACTTTATTATTGCCTCTAGGGCATATTTCCTTTAGTCTCCCACTTGCACTAGAGTCAATAATCTAGATTACACAGTAATGATTCTTACACCCATGGAGTCTTGGTGCTGATCATGTTTTGCTCGTGGAAGAGGCTTAGTCAACGGGTCTGCAACATTCAGATCCGTATGTATCTTGCAAATTTCTATGTCTCCCACCTGGACTAAATCCCGGATGGAATTGAAGCGTCTTTTGATGTGCTTGGTTCTCTTGTGAAACCTGGATTCCTTTGCTAAGGCAATTGCACCAGTATTGTCACAAAAGATTTTCATTGGACCCGATGCACTAGGTATGACACCTAGATCGGATATGAACTCCTTCATCCAGACTCCTTCATTTGCTGCTTCCGAAGCAGCTATGTACTCCGCTTCACACGTAGATCCGTCCACGACACTTTGCTTAGAATTGCACCAACTGACAACTCCACCGTTCAATGTAAACACGTATCCGGTTTGCGATTTAGAATCGTCCGGATCATTGTCAAAGCTTGCATCAACGTAACTATTTACGATGAGCTCTTTGTCACCACCATAAACGAGAAACATATCCTTAGTCCTTTTCAGGTATTTCAGGATGTTCTTGACCGCTGTCCAGTGATCCACTCCTGGATTACTTTGGTACCTCCCTGCTAAACTTATAGCAACGCACACATCACGTCTGGTACACAGCATTGCATACATGATAGAGCCTATGGCTGAAGCATAGGGAACATCTTTCATCTTCTCTCTATCTTCTGCAGTGGTCGGGCATTGAGTCTTACTCAATCTCACACCTTGTAATACAGGCAAGAACCCTTTCTTTGCTTGATCCATTTTGAACTTCTTCAAAACTTTGTCAAGGTATGTGCTTTGCGAAAGTCCAATTAAGCGTCTTGATCTATCTCTATAGATCTTGATGCCCAATATATATGCAGCTTCACCGAGGTCTTTCATTGAAAAACTCTTATTCAAGTATCCCTTTATGCTATCCAGAAATTCTATATCATTTCCAATTAGCAATATGTCATCCACATATAATATCAGAAATGCTACTGAGCTCCCACTCACTTTCTTGTAAATACAGGCTTCTCCAAAAGTCTGTATAAAACCAAATGCTTTGATCACACTATCAAAGCGTTTATTCCAACTCCGAGAGGCTTGCACCAGTCCATAAATGGATCGCTTGAGCTTGCACACTTTGTTAGCTCCCTTTGGATCGACAAAACCTTTCGGTTGCATCATATACAACTCTTCTTCCAGAAATCCATTCAGGAATGCAGTTTTGACATCCATTTGCCAAATTTCATAATCATAAAATGCGGCAATTGCTAACATGATTCGGATAGACTTGAGCATCGCTACGGGTGAGAAGGTCTCATCGTAGTCAATCCCTTGAACTTGTCGAAAACCTTTCGCAACAAGTCGAGCTTTATAGACAGTAACATTACCGTCAGCGTCAGTGTTCTTCTTGAAGATCCATTTATTTTCAATGGCTTGCCGATCATCGGGCATGTCAACCAAAGTCCATACTTTGTTCTCATACATGGATCCCATCTCGGATTTCATGGCCTCAAGCCATTTTGCGGAATCTGGGCTCACCATCGCTTCTTCATAGTTCGTAGGTTCGTCATGGTCTAGTAACATAACCTCCAGAACATGATTACCATACCACTCTGGTGCGGATCTTAATCTGGTTGACCTACGAGGTTTAGTAATAACTTGATCTGAAGTTTCATGATCATTATCATTAACTTCCTCACTAATTGGTGTAGGTGTCGCAGAAACTGGTTTCTGTGATGATCTACTTTCCAATAAGGGAGCAGGTACAGTTACCTCATCAAGTTCTACTTTCCTCCTTCTCACTTCTTTCGAGAGAAACTCCTTCTCTAGAAAGGATCCATTCTTAGCAACGAATGTCTTGCCTTCGGATCTGTGATAGAAGGTGTACCCAACAGTCTCCTTTGGGTTTCCTATGAAGACACATTTCTCCGATTTAGGTTCGAGCTTATCAGGTTGAAGTTTCTTCACATAAGCATCGCAACCCCAAACTTTAAGAAACGACAACTTTGGTTTCTTGCCAAACCATAGTTCATAAGGCGTCGTCTCAACGGATTTTGATGGTGCCCTATTTAGAGTGAATGCAGCCGTCTCTAAAGCATAACCCCAAAACGATAGCGGTAACTCAGTAAGAGACATCATAGATCGCACCATATCTAGTAAAGTACGATTATGACGTTCGGACACACCATTACGTTGTGGTGTTCCGGGTGGCGTGAGTTGCGAAACTATTCCGCATTGTTTCAAATGTAGGCCAAACTCGTAACTCAAATATTCTCCTCCACGATCTGATCGTAGAAACTTTATTTTCTTGTTACGATGATTTTCAACTTCGCTCTGAAATTCTTTGAACTTTTCAAATGTTTCAGACTTATGTTTCATTAAGTAGATATACCCATATCTGCTCAAATCATCTGCGAAGGTGAAAAATAACGATATCCGCCACGAGCCTCAATATTCATCGGACCACATACATCTGTATGTATGATTTCCAACAAATTAGTTGCTCTCTCCATAGTTCCGGAGAATGGTGTTTTAGTCATCTTGCCCATGAGACACGGTTCGCAAGTACCAAGTGATTCATAATCAAGTGATTCCAAAAGTCCATCATTATGGAGTTTCTTCATGCGCTTTACACCGATATGACCTAAACAACAGTGCCACAAATAAGTTGCACTATCATTATCAACTCTGCATCTTTTGGCTTTGACATTATGAATATGTGTGTCACTACTACCGAGATTCATTAAAAATAGACCACTCTTCAAGGGTGCATGACCATAAAAGATATTACTCATATAAATAGAACAACCATTATTCTCTGATTTAAATAAATAACCGTCTCGCATCAAACAAGATCCATATATAATGTTCATGCTCAACGCTGGCACCAAATAACAATTATTTAGGTCTAATACTAATCCCGAAGGTAGATGTAGAGGTAGCGTGCCGACGGCGATCACATCGACTTTGGAACCGTTTCCCACGCGCATCGTCACCTCGTCCTTGGCCAGTGTTCGCTTAATCCGTAGACCCTATTTCGAGTTGCAAATATTAGCAACAGAACCAGTATCAAATACCCAGGTGCTACTGCGAGCTCTGGTAAGGTACACATCAATAACATGTATATCACATATACCTTTGTTCACCTTGCCATCCTTCTTATCCGCCAAATACTTGGGGCAGTTCCGCTTCCAGTGACCAGTCTGCTTGCAGTAGAAGCACTCAGTCTCAGGCTTAGGTCCAGATTTGGGTTTCTTCTCCTGAACAGCAACTTGCTTGCTGTTCTTCTTGAAGTTCCCCTTCTTCTTCCCTTTGCCTTTTTTCTTGAAACTAGTGGTCTTATTGACCATCAACACTTGATGCCCCTTTTTGATTTCTACCTCCGCTGCCTTTAGCATTGCGAAGAGCTCGGGAATTGTCTTATTCATCCCTTGCATGTTATAGTTCATCACGAAGCTCTTGTAGCTTGGTGGCAGTGATTGAAGAATTCTGTCAATGACGCTATCATCCGGAAGATTAACTCCCAGTTGAATCAAGTGATTGTTATACCCAGACATTTTGAGTATATGCTCACTGACAGAACTATTCTCTTCCATCTTGCAGCTGTAGAACTTATTGGAGACTTCATATCTCTCAATCCGGGCATTTGCTTGAAATATTTACTTCAACTCCTGGAACATCTTATATGCTCCATGATGTTCAAAACGTCGTTGAAGACCCGGTTCTAAGCCGTAAAGCATGGCACACTGAACTATCGAGTAGTCATCAGCTTTGCTCTGCCAAACATTCATAACCTCTCCTCTGGTGTTGCTCTTGCAGCAGGCCTGGCACCCAGCGGTGCTTCCAGGACGTAATTCTTCTGTGCAGCAATGAGGATAATCCTCAAGTTATGGACCCAGTCCGTATAATTGCTACCATCATCTTTCAACTTTGCTTTCTCAAGGAACGCATTAAAATTTAACGGAACAACAACACGGGCCATCTATCTACAATTAACATAAACAAGCAAGATACTATCAGGTACTAAGTTCATGATAAATTTAAGTTCTATTAATCATATTACTTAAGAACTCCCACTTAGATAGACATCCCTCTAATCATCTAAGTGATTACGTGATCCAAATCAACTAAACCATAACCGATCATCACGAGAAATGGAGTAGTTTTCAATGGTGAACATCACTATGTTGATCATATCTACTATATGATTCACGCTCGACCTTTCGGTCTCAGTGTTTCGAGGCCATATTTGCATATGCTAGGCTTGTCAAGTTTAACCTGAGTATTCTGCATGTGCAAAACTAGCTTGCACCCGTTGTAGATGGACGTAGAGCTTATCACACCCGATCATCACGTGGTGTCTGGGCATGACAAACTTTGGCAACGGTGACATACTCAGGGAGAACACTTTATCTTGAAATTTAGTGAGAGATCATCTTATAATGCTACCGTCAATCAAAGCAAGATAAGATGCATAAAAGATAAACATCACATGCAATCAATATAAGTGATATGATATGGCCATCATCATCTTGTGCTTGTGATCTCCATCTCCTAAGCACCGTCATGATCACCATCGTCACCGGCGCGACACCTTGATCTCCATCGTAGCATCGTTGTCGTCTCGCCAACTATTGCTTCTACGACTATCGCTACCGCTTAGCGATAAAGTAAAACAATTACATGGCGATTGCATTGCATACAATAAAGCGACAACCATATGGCTCCTGCCAGTTGCCGATAACTCGGTTACATAACATGATCATCTCATACAATAAAATTCAGCATCATGTCTTGACCATATCACAACACAACATGCCCTGCAAAAACAAGTTAGACGTCCTCTACTTTGTTGTTGCAAGTTTTACGTGGCTGCTACGGGCTTAGCAAGAACCGTTCTTACCTACGCATCAAAACCACAACGATAGTTTGTCAAGTTGGTGCTGTTTTAACCTTCGCAAGGACCGGGCGTAGCCACACTCGGTTCAACTAAAGTGAGAGAGACAGACACCCACCAGTCACCTTTAAGCAACGAGTGCTCGCAACGGTGAAACCAGTCTCGCGTAAGCGTACGCGTAATGTCGTCCGGGCCGCTTCATCTCACAATACCGCTGAACCAAAATATGACATGCTGGTAAGCAGTATGACTTATATCGCCCACAACTCACTTGTGTTCTACTCGTGCATATAACATCAGCGCATAAAACCTGGCTCGGATGCCACTGTTGGGGAACGTAGTAATTTCAAAAAAAATCCTACGCACACGCAAGATCATGGTGATGCATAGCAACGAGAGGGGAGAGTGTTGTCCACGTACCCTCGTAGACCGAAAGCGGAAGCGTTAACACAACGCGGTTGATGTAGTCGTACGTCTTCACGATCCGACCGATCAAGTACCGAACGCACGACACCTCCGAGTTCAGCACACATTCAGCTCGATGATGTCCCTCGAACTCCGATCCAGCCGAGTGTTGAGGGAGAGTTTCGTCAGCACGACGGCATGGTGACAATGATGATGTTCTACCGACGCAGGGCTTTGCCTACGCATCGCTACGATATTATCGAGGTGTAATATGGTGGAGGGGGGCACCGCACACGGCTAAGAGATCAATGATCAATTGTCTGTTTAGAGGTGCCCCCCTGCCCCCGTATATAAAGGAGCAAGGGGGGGTTCGGCCGGCCAAAGGGGAGAGGCGCGCCAGGAGAAGTCCTACTCCTACCGGGAGTAGGACTTCACCCCTTTTCCATGTTGGACTAGGAGAGAGAGAGGGAAGAGGTGGAGGGGAGGAAGGCAAGGGGGGGCGCCGCCCCCCTCTCCTTGTCCTATTCGGACTGGGGGGGAGGGGCGTGCGGCCCTGCCCTGGCCTCCTCTCCTCTCTTCCACCTAGGCCCACTAAGGCCCATTAAGTTACCGGGGGGTTCCGGTAACCTCCCGGTACTCCGGAAAAATCCCGATTTCACCCGGAACACTTCCGATATCCAAACATAGGCTTCCAATATATCAATCTTTATGTCTCGACCATTTCGAGACTCCTCATTATGTCCGTGATCACATCCGGGACTCCGAACAACCTTTGGTACATCAAAACATATAAACTCATAATATAACTGTCATCGTAACGTTAAGCGTGCGGACCCTACGGGTTTGAGAACTATGTAGACATGACCGAGACACCTCTCCGGTCAATAACCAATAGCGGAACCTGGATGCTCATATTGGCTCCACATATTCTACGAAGATCTTTATCGGTCAGACCGCATAACAACATACGTTGTTCCCTTTGTCATCGGTATGCTACTTGCCCGAGATTCGATCGTCGATATCTCGATACCTAGTTCAATCTCGTTACCGGCAAGTCTCTTTACTCGTTCCGTAATACATCATCCCGCAACTAACTCATTAGTTAAAATGCTTGCAAGGCTTATAGTGATGTGTATTACTGAGTGGGCCCAGAGATACCTCTCCGACAATCGGAGTGACAAATCCTAATCTCGAAATACGCCAACCCAACAAGTACCTTTGGAGACACCTGTAGAGCACCTTTATAATCACCCAGTTACGTTGTGATGTTTGGTAGCACACAAAGTGTTCCTCCGGTAAACGGGAGTTGCATAATCTCATAGTCATAGGAACATGTATAAGTCATGAAGAAAGCAATAGCAACATACTAAACAATCGAGTGCTAAGCTAACGGAATGGGTCAAGTCAATCACATCATTCTCCTAATGATGTGATCCCGTTAATCAAATGACAACTCATGTCTATGGCTAGGAAACATAACCATCTTTGATCAACGAGCTAGTCAAGTAGAGGCATACTAGTGACACTCTGTTTGTCTATGTATTCACACAAGTATTATGTTTCTGGTTAATACAATTCTAGCATGAATGATAAACATTTATCATGATATAAGGAAATAAATAATAACTTTATTATTGCCTCAAGGGCATATTTCCTTCAGATGGTAACATGAGGCGGGGGACACAATGTTTACCCAGGTTCGGGCCCCCTCGATCGAGGTAATACCCTACTTCCTGCTTGATTGATCTTGATGATATGAGTATTACAAGAGTTGATCTACCACGAGATCGTAGAGGCTAAACCCTAGAAGCTAGCCTATGGTTATGATTGTTGTTGTCCTACGGACTAAACCCTCCGGTTTATATAGACACCGGAGGGGGCTAGGGTTACACAGAGTCGGTTACAAGGGAGGAGATCTACATATCTGAATTGCCAAGCTTGCCTTCCACGCAAAGGAGAGTCCCGGCCGGACACGGGACGAAGTCTTCAATCTTGTATCTTCATAGTCAAACAGTCCGGCCAAAGTATATAGTCCGGCAGTCCGAGGACCCCCTAATCCAGGACTCCCTCAGTAGCCCCTGAACCAGGCTTCAATGACGATGAGTCCGGCGCGCAGATTGTCTTCGGCATTGCAAGGCGGGTTCTTCCTCCGAATACTCCATAAAAGATTTTGAACACAAGGATCGTGTCCGGCTCTGCAAAACAAATTCCACATACCACCGTAGAGAGTACAATATTCCACAAATCTGATCTGCTGACAACTTTCATAGCGCGACACCACGCCACGGCCCGGTCATTGTTCGAACCGTTTTTCTCAACCAGCCACTGCACATATTGCGAGGCGGTTTTCTCGGCACGTCTTGTCGAAGCAGAGATCTTGTCCCCTCATCACGGGATTCTCATCAATACGGGTATGGGTAACCCAACCGCGCCATCAATCACGGCGCTTGGGGAATAAGCGCGTTTACCAGGCAAGTGGGGAGGCGCAGAATCCCTGCTGCCTTTATAAGGGGATAAGGACTCCCTTTCGCACCCACGCCTTCTTCTTCCCGATTCATTCCCCTTCGCTCGAGCTCCAGCGCCCAAGCGTTCGTCTTCTCCGCCCACAAAGACCTTCCGAAAATGTCCGGATCCGGAGCAGGAGGCAAGTGGATGGCCTCTACCCTCCGGGAGAAGGATATCAAAAAGCTTCGGGAGGCCGGGTACCTGGCCAAGAAAATCAGCCACCGTCTCCCGACGGCGGGATAGATCGTCCCTACTCCAGAACCCCACAAGAGGGTCGTATTCCTTACCCACTTCGTCCGCGGACTGGGATTTCCCCTCCACCCATTCGTCCGCAGGCTCATGTTTTACTATGGGCTAGATTTCCATGATCTGGCCCCCAATTTCATCCTCAACATCTCGGCGTTTATCGTCGTGTGCGAGGCCTTCCTTCGCATCAAGCCCCACTTCGGCCTATAGCTGAAGACCTTCAATGTGAAACCAAAGGTGGTGGTCGGACAACAGGCGGAGTGCGGAGGCGCCATGGTGGGCAGAATGCCCAACGTCACCTGGCTCGAAGGCTCCTGTGTAGAGACCGTGAAGGGGTGGCAATCGGGGTGGTTCTACATCACCGAGCCGCGCGACACCAACTGGGTGGCGGCCCCCGAATTTCGATCCGGCATCCCCATGCGGCTCACCTCCTGGAAAGAGAAGGGCTTGTCATGGGGTTCATCGGTGGAGCTGACCGGACTACAAATATGTGTCAAGAATATGATAAGCAAGAAAATCAAGCTTGTCAACATGGTCCAGGCCATGCTCTTTCGCCGAATCCTCCCGTGTCAAAGACGGGCATTCAATATGTGGGAGTTTGACCCGGCCGAGCACCAGATGCTGTGAGAGCTTTTTGACACGACGCACAAGGACGTCTGGAAGGTGCTGTTCAAGGGCGCCGAGGTACCTCCTCCCCTTACCGAGGATCGCGGACTCAGCGCAAAGCGCCCTTCCAATCCGGTAAGTCTTTTATATCTCATAAGATGTTTCTTTCCCCCGTATAATCATGCGTGGGGTCTAAGCCTCCACGCCATTTAACAGGACTGGGTAGGGATAGCGGAGCGGATCGACTGTCCAGCCCCCCTGCCCGAAGATCCAGCAGATGCTCTCCTAACGGAGGTGCTGGTTCTAGCGCCTTATCAGGCACCGGAGAAGAAGGCCAAGAAGAAGGCCACGGGACCAGGAAAGGTCTCCGGCGCAAGGTTATATCGGACTCATCGTCCGAAAACACCGAGGCGCACTCCTCCCACAAAGACGAGGAGGAGGAAGAGGAAAGTTCTCCCCCCCAGCCGGGGGGGACAGGAAAAGGAAGGCCGCCCCATCAGGGGAGGCCGAAGGGTCCAAGAAGGGACGGACCCTCCTTCCGGACTGCTCCACGACGGCCGCTTTCAGCGACGAGGAGTGGTTACCCAGGGACAAGCCCCTGGCGAAGTCATGAGTATCCAGATACCATAATAGTTCTTGGTATGTTTTATTTTATTGCTTCTTATCACACCGAACATGATTATGCAGTCCATCCCGAGCCCATATCGACGTATCTTCTTTGGATGATTCTTTGGGCCCGTCGGATATGAACAACGATTTACTCCCGACCGCCTCCTCCCCCCGCCCTACGGACGACGCCGAGGTGTTGTCTCAAAGGGCACTGAACCAAGGGGAGACAGTCCCGGAGGCGCCCCAAGGCGACATTCCAGGCGCTGGGCACACGAGGGGAAAGACTCCCCTGGGCCCTAATGCCAGGGGAAACAAGTCTAGCCCCCAGCCGAATACTGCGCCGGAACCTCCAGTGGTTCCGGATTCTGTCAGGCAACCCCTCGCTAAGGGGGGCAAGCCGTCTATGCCGATGGCCTCTGTCCATCCAGAGGCATCGGACAACTTGCTGGAAGCGCTTTGCGGCGCTTCCATTGACGAAGAGCACCGCACTGCTATGAGTGCGGTGGTCAAGAAGGTTCAGTCCGCCAAAAGCGGACTGACTGAAGCCTGTGCCAGCCTCCTAACAGGCTTTGAGGTAAGTAATCAAATTATAAGAAAATGTTACAGCATAGACAGTAGCCCCTGATGCTCTGTTTGGCGTTCGCGAAGAAAGGCCGAATAGAGGATCAAATAACAATCGTAGGAGTCTAATCAGAATATGTCTATGTGAATAAGCAGGCTTCACTGCTGGCCGCTGCCGCTCGTACTGCGGAGGTCGCCGCACTGAAGCGGGACCTTGAGCGGTCCAAGGAAGATCTCGGCCTTACCAAGAGGCAGCTCGAAGAGAACAAAGGTAAGTGATACCCCGTCTGTATATTGATAAAGAAAAATGTGGTTGTTGAATAATAGGATCGTCATGAATTTTGCTAGGGGCCACGATCGAAGTGGCGGCCCTGAAGAAGGCGCTGTCCGAGGCCGAAGACAAAGCAGCCAAGGAGCGCATCGAGCGAGAGAAGCAAGAGGCCCGAGTCGGCGAGGTGCAGCAAGAGCTCCAGGCTTTCGTCAAGAAATACGAGTCCTTGGAGCGTGACTCTAAGACGCTAGGGTTCGAGCTTGCGAAGGCCCTCGAAAACGCACAACATGCCAAGGCCGAAGCTCAAAAGGCCCTCCAGGAGAATCAGGCGGTTAAGAAGATAGCGGTGGGTAAGGCATTCATTATGCAAAGCAAGCATGTGAAGGAAACCTTCCTTTTACTTACCCGAGTTCGGAGCTCTCCATGAGCGTTTGCAGATCTACCCCGTGGTGTGTCGGATGCCGCGGAGTTCTAACGGGCCGAGGAGGGGAGCTCGACGGAGAAGTTGTTCTGGTCTCGGTATACTGGGACCGAACATGCGATGCCCTTGAGCGACCAGTTGAAGCAACTGGTCGAGCTTCACAAGGCGGCCGAACAGGCCATGAAGGGTCTTATAGTCCGGATGTGGCCTGGCGAGCCCCTGCCTGGTAGCTACTTCGGTCTGGTAAGGCGGCTTGTGAATGCCTGCCCACGGTTTGAAGTCATAAAGCGGTCCGTCTGCATTGAGGGTGCGCGCAGGGCCTTTGCCCGGGCGAAAGTGCACTGGGCGAAGATGGACGCCGAAAAGCTAGTGAAGGAAGGGCCGCCGAAGGGCAAGGAGCATCGCCACCCCGAAAAGTATTATGATAGTGTCCTGAAGGGTGCTCGCCTTGTGGCGGAGGAATGTGCTAAGGATGTAATATTTGAATGAATGTACTCATGTGATCCTGTAATATGAAACTAGTTCATCTGCGCTATGCAATGCTTGTTAATTTAAAATATTACCTTCTGTGCTGCCGTTTATAAAATCTGAGAGTTGGCCAGTCGTCGGCTTCTGCCCCCATGTAACTAGTACTGAGGTGTTCGGGATAAACCTGAGCACTCTTTATCCCAATTTTGGATCCTTCGAAGGAGGTGTTCAGCACAACGAACCAGGCAATCGGACTATAAAGCTTTATCACTCTCACTTAGCCATAGAAGTCTACAATTTTAAATTTTGGCGAAGCCCCTAGTATTCGGAAGGCCGAATTTGGGGCGCTATATACGCCTAAATCGGACAAGGCCGACTCATCGCCCGAAGCGGAAGAAGTCTTTAAGGACTTGAGACCTCTCGAACAGCGACCAGCTCTCGCCTCATCATGACAGTCAGTTTTCGGCTTTCTCTACTAAGGTGCTCGTCCGGAAGAACCGGGACACAATCGCAGTAGTTCTCCCAGTGCTACCTTAGCCGATATAGCGGAACGTAAGGTACCAAAATATGGGAGCCGGGCAAACCCAAATATTGACCCAAGACATGATTCGGAGCTGATGCATATAATGCTATAAGTTCGGGGTGCCGCACTGTCGAAAGTGTTCGGACTTTCACGCCGTGTTATGGGGTACACTGGAGCCCCTGGCGCACTGGTCGTACCAGAATGTACGGGTGCAATTTGTCATAAATAAGCAGACAAGGGAAAAAAGGAAATGCAATAATAGGCTAACGCTATGCATTGTTATTTAAATAATACGTCAAAGCGTACGGATACAAGTAGTGCAATAAGCAAAAAATAGGACTATTTGACATGTCCTATCCAAGGGCAAGCTGCGTATGGGTATGTAAAACAGGTATATCGATCGTTATCAGAGACCACCTGGGGATTCCCTTGTACGTCAGAGCGTCTTGCTTCCTTGGTATTTCCTTCCTGTAATGGGTCCAATGATCAGGCTGTCGGAAAGAGCTTCCAGAGAGTGGGGTCCTGAAAGAGAGAAAATGATAAAGATGTACGGGGCCTGAGGCGGTTGAGCCGCATTGTGGGCCGTGCCTCCGCCTGTGCCCATGGTATCTTGAGTGCGTAATTATGTACTCGTGGCACAAATTTCGCCGCTTGACTGGGACTAGGACGGAGGCCGAATTGCTAGGCGAGCTCTGAACGTGCCTGGCGATCCCGTTGCGGGGTACTCCGGATTCGCTTGAAGGTGTCCGGTGGCTTCTTCGCCGAATTGGCGGTTGTCCTCAGAAGGCTGCTTTGTACTTCCGCTGCGAGGGCCGCAGTGTGCTCCTCTGTGCGGAGCGAGCGTTCTGTGTTTCCGTTGACTGTTATAACCCCGCGAGGTCCTGGCATTTTGAGCTTGAGGTATGCATAATGCGGTACCACATTGAATCTAGCAAATGCGGTTCGTCCGAGTAGTGCGTGATAGCCACTACGGAAGGGGACGATATTGAAGATTAATTCCTTGCTGCGGAAGTTGTCCGGAGATCCGAAGACCACTTCCAGTGTGATTGAGCCCGTGCAACAGGCCTCTACACCTGGTATGACACCTTTGAAGGTGGTTTTTGTGGGTTTGATCCTTGAGGGGTCTATACCCATTTTGCGCATTGTATCCTGATAGAGCAGGTTCAGGCTGCTGCCACTGTCCATAAGGACTCGAGTGAGGTGAAATCCGTCAATGATGGGATCAAGGACCAATGCGGCAGAACCGCCATGACGGATACTAGTGGGATGGTCCCTGTGATCGAAAGTGATCGGACAAGAGGACCATGGGCTGAACTTTGGGGCGACTGGCTCCATCGCATAGACGTCCCTTAGTGCACGCTTCCGTTCCCGCTTGGGAATATGGGTTGCGTATATCATGTTCACCGTTTTCACTTGTGGAGGAAACTTCTTCTGTCCTCCTGTGTTCGGCGGTCGGGGCTCCTCCTCGTCGTCGCTATGCAGCCCCTTTTCCTTGTTTTCGGCATTCAACTTGCCGGCCTGCTTGAACACCCAGCATTCTCTGTTGGTGTGATTGGCTGGCTTATCGGGGGTGCCATGAATTTGACACGAGCGATCGAGTATGCGGTCCAAACTGGACGGGCCCGGATTGCTTCTTTTGAACGGCTTTTTCCGCTGACCGGATTTAGAGCCACTGAATCCGGCATTGACTACCGTGTCTTTGGCGTTGTCGCCGTTGTTGCGGCGCTTGTGTCTGTTGCGACGTGGTCTGCCATTGCTATCTTTGGCATCTGAATTGCCAGGATTTCTTGATGTGTTATTGCTGCGAGCCAGCCAGCTGTCTTCGCCCGCGCAAAAGCGGGTCATCCGTGTCGTGAGGGCTGCCATGGACTTCGGCTTCTCTTGGCCGAGGTGTCAGGCAAGCCACTCGTCACGGATGTTATGCTTAAATGCCGCTAAGGCCTCGGCATCTGGACAGTCGACAATTTGGTTCTTTTTAGTTAGGAACCGGGTCCAGAATTTCCTGGCCGATTCCCCTGGCTGCTGGGTTATGTGACTCAAGTCATCAGCATCCGGTGGTCGCACATAAGTGCCCTGGAAGTTGTCAAGGAATGCGTCTTCCAGATTCTCCCAACTGCCAATGGAGTTTGCTGGCAAGCTATTCACCCAATGCCGAGCCGGTCCTTTGAGTTTTAGTGGGAGGTACTTGATGGCATGTAGGTCGTCACCGCGGGACATGTGGATGTGGAGGAGGAAATCTTCAATCCATACCGCGGGGTCTGTTGTACCATCATATGATTCAATGTTCACGGGTTTAAATCCTTCTGGGAATTCGTGATCCATCGCTTCATCATTGAAGCATAGGGGGTGTGCGGCGCCTCTGTGCCGGGCTATGTCACGACGCAGTTCATACGAGTCTTGTCTGCTGCATTCAGCCCGGCCGGATTTGCTTTTAGTATATCCGGCGTGACGATCATCGTCACGCGCTAGGGCGCGCCCCCGTGATCCGTAGATTGATCTTGTATGTCCTGCTTTGTTTTCCACTATGTTTCGCAGGTCCTGCGTGTTGCCCCGGGCCTTGGTGTTTTTGTTTGACTGGCGACGGGGTGCGGGCTGGACTTTGGGTTGATATGCCGTTCTGTCTCGGCCACGGGGTGGCCGATCAGCCGCATAATATGCTAGTAGTGTGGGGTTTAATGCTTCCTCCTCGAGTTGGGGTAGCAACCTGCGCTTTGGGTAACTCTTGGTTGGGCGCTCGAGTTCGTATTCCTCGGTCGCCAGGACCTCGGTCCATCTATCTGCTGGCAGATCTTGATCAGGTCGAAGCTGTTGTTGCTTTTTCTTCAGGCTATTTGCTGTGGCTTATAAGCCGGCGCTTGAAGCGCTCCTGCTCGACGGGATCCTCAGGCACGATAAATTCTTCGTCGCCGAGGCTCACCTCGTCTTCGGAGAGAGGCATGTAATTGTCATCCTCTGATTCTCCGTCTGCTGCCTGTTCCTGAGGGCTAGCTTGCCCATCCTCCCGCTCGAGGTCTGGCTGGAGGGGATTGTCTTCGTCTTCGGCACTATCCGGAGCGTTATTGTCTCTTGTGCCGGTATCGCTGCTTTTGCTATGGCGGGACTTAGAGCGGCGCCGCTGACGCTGGTGCTTGGATTGCTTCTTGGAGGGATTATCTTCCGTTGCCTTATCGCCATCGCCTTCTTTGGGGGTGTCCACCATGTATAGATCATATGATGAGGTGGCAGTCCAACGCCCTGTGGGCGGTGGTTCCTGTTCGTCTCCTGCATCGTCGTCCATACCGTCGATGTCTTCGGAGCCGAAATCGAGCATGTCGGTTAAGTCGTCGACAGTGGCTATTAAGTGGGTGGTGGGTGGGGAACGAATTTCTTCGTCGTCCGCATCCTACTCCAGCCGGACATAGTTCGGCCAAGGGTCTCCTGACAAGGAGAGAGACCTTAATGAGTTTAGCACGTCGCCCAGGGGCGAGTGCTGAAAGATATCCGCTGAGGAAAACTCCATAATCGGTGCCCAATCAGGTTCGATAGGCACGGACGTAGGCGGTTCGGAGCCCGAGGCCGGGGACGAATCCGAGTGTCCGGCAACACAGGTCTCATAGGAGGTGAAATCAGCGTTCGGCTCTATCGCCGCTGAGAGCGCGGCCTCCGTGGCGGGGTCCATCCACCCGTCCTCGGATGGCGCGATCTGCTCCGGATTGAGGGCTAGAGTGGCCACAGATGTGATCTCCCGAACACCGTTCGATGGTAGAGCTAAGACATGTTCATCGTGACTGTGTGGCGCACCTGACATGGGCTCGAATCCGTCGAAGATCAAGTCTCCATGGATGTCGGTAGTATAGTTCAAGCTTCCGAATCTGACCTGATGGCCAGGGGCGTAACTCTCGATCTGCTCCAGATGGCCAAACGACTTGGCCTGCAGTACGAAGCTGCCGAATACGAAGATCTGTCCAGGGAGGAAAACCTCACCCTGGTTCGCATCGTTGCTGATGATCGAAGGGGCCATCAAGCCTTTATCGTGACGACACAGTGGAACTCTCAATGAAAGCACCAATGTCGGTGTCAAAACCGGCGGATCTCGGGTAGGGGGCCCGAACTGTGCGTCTAAGGCGGATGGTAACAGGAGGCGGGGGACACAATGTTTACCCAGGTTCGGGCCCTCTCGATGGAGGTAATACCCTACTTCCTGCTTGATTGATCTTGATGATATGAGTATTACAAGAGTTGATCTACCACGAGATCGTAGAGGCTAAACCCTAGAAGCTAGCCTATGGTTATGATTGTTGTTGTCCTACGGACTAAACCCTCCGGTTTATATAGACACCGGAGGGGGCTAGGGTTACACAGAGTCGGTTACAAGGGAGGAGATCTACATATCCGAATTGCCAAGCTTGCCTTCCACGCAAAGGAGAGTCCCGGCCGGACACGGGACGAAGTCTTCAATCTTGTATCTTCATAGTCCAACAGTCCGGCCAATTATATAGTCCGGCAGTCCGAGGACCCCCTAATCCAGGACTCCCTCACTCACCTTAGGAGGTTGGACGAAATTGAAAATAATATTAGAAGCTTCGTGTCTTTGCAATTTGAGCATAATGATTTCTTTAGGAAAGAACTCAAGGAGCAGAAAAGTTTTATGGAATACATGAATAAAGATCTTGATGACATGTCTAAGGAATTCTATGGTTTAAGATCTTAGTTTGCGCATCTTGAAAAATTAGTAGGTCAAATTTCTGACAAACAAGCCAATTTAGTAAACAAAATGGCTGCTAAACCAGAAGCTCTAAATAATAATGAAGATCTAAAAGTGATTGATGTGACTCCTATTGAATATTTGTTTTCCATTGTAAATCTTGATAAAGATGGGACTGGAGATGAGTCAACTTTAGTTAGAAGGCGTCCCAATGATTCGGAGTTTTTAGATCTTGATGCAAAAATTGATAAAAGTGGGATTCAAGAGGTCAAAACTTTAGATAGCAATGAACCCACTATTTTGGATTTCAAGGACTTTAATTATGATAATTGCTCTTTAATAGATTGTATTTCCTTGTTGCAATCCATGTTGAATTCTCTTCATGCTTATAATCAAAACAAAGCTTTCACTAAACATATCGTTGATGCTATGATGCAATCTTATGAAGAAAAGCTTAATTTGGAAGTTTCTATTCCTAGAAAACATTATGATGAGTGGGAAACTACTATTAAGATTAAGATTAAAGATTATCAATGCTATGCTTTGTATGATTTGGGTGCTAGTGTTTCCACGATTCCGAAAACTTTATGTGATGTGTTAGGTTTCCGTGAATTTGATGATTGTTCCTTAAAATTGCATCTTGCGGATTCCACTATTAAGAAACCTATGGGAAGAATTAATGATGTTCTTATTGTTGCAAATAGGAATTATGTGCCCGTAGATTTCATTGTTCTTGATATAGATTGCAATCCTACATGTCCTATTATTCTTGGTAGACCTTTGCTTAGAACGATTGGTGCAATTATTGATATGAAAGAAGGAAACATTAGATTTCAATTTCCATTAAGGAAAGGCAGGGAACACTTTCCAAGAAACAAAATTAAATTTCCTTATGAATCTATTATGAGAGCCACTTATGGATTGCATGCCAAAGATGACAACACTTAGATCTATTCATGTTTTTATGCCTCGCTAGGAGCGTTAAACAATAGCGCTTGTTGGAAGGCAACCCAATTTTATTTTTGTTCTTGCTTTTTAGGTCCTGTTTTGCTTTTAATAAATCATCTAGCCTCTTGTTAGATGTGTTTTTGTGTTTTAATTAGTGTTTGTGCCAAGTAAGACTTATGGGATAGCCTACGATGATAGTTAATTTGATCTTGCTGAAAAACAGAAACTTTGCGCTCATGAAAACAATTCTTATTTTTAGACGGAGAGTGATTTTTAGTTGATTCTTGTTTCAGAAGATTAATAAACAAACTATCTAGGAATTCCTATTTTCTCAGAATTTTTAGAGTTACAGAAGTATTCGAACTATCCAGATTGCTACAGACTGTTCTGTTTTTGACAGATTCTGTTTTTCGCGTGTTGTTTGCTTATTTTGATGCATCTATGGCTAGTATCGGGGGGTATGAACCATGGAAAAGTTGAAATACAGTAGATATTACACCAATATAAATAAATAATAAGTTCACAACAGTACCGAAAGTGGTGATTCGTTTTCTTATACTAACGGAGCTTACAAGATTTTCTGTTGGAGTTTTGTGTTGTGAAGTTTTCAAGTTTTGGGTAAGGATTTGATGGACTATGGAATAAGGAGTGGCAAGAGCCTAAGATTGGGGATGCCCAAGGCACCACAAGGTAATATTCAAGGATGTCGAAAATCCTAAGCTTGGGGATGCCCCGGGAAGGCATCCCCTCTTTCGTCTTCGTTTATTGGTAACTTTACTTGAGGCTATATTTTTATTCACCACATGATATGTGTTTTGCTTGGAGCGTCTTGTAAGATTTGAGTCTTTGCTTTCTAGTTTGCCACAATCATCCTTGATTTACACACCTTTTGAGAGAGACACGCATGAATCGTGATTTATTAGAATTGCTCTATGTGCTTCACTTATCTTTTTTGAGCTAGGCAAAATTTGCTCTAGTGCTTCACTTATATCTTTTTAGAGCACGGCGGTGGCTTTATTTTATAGAAATTGATGAACTCTCGTACTTCACTTAAATTATTTTGGAAGTCTCTAAACATCATGGTAATTTGCTTTGGTTATAAAATTAGTCCTAATATGATAGGCATCCAAGAGGGATATAATAAAAACTTTCATATAAAGTGCATTGAATACTATGAGAAGTTTGATTCTTTATGATTGTTTTGAGACATGAGGATGGTGATATTAGAGTCATGCTAGTAAGTAGTTGTGAATTTGAGAAATACTTGTGTTAAAGTTTGTGAGTCCCGTAGCATGCACGTATGGTGAACCGTTATGTGATGAAGTCGGAGCATGATTTATTTTTTAATTGTCTTCCTTATGAGTGGCGGTCGGGGACGAGCGATGGTCTTTTCCTACCAATCTATCCCCCTAGGAGCATGCGCGTAGTACTTTGTTTCAATAACTAATATATTTTTGCAATAAGTATGTGAGTTCTTTATGACTAATGTTGAGTCCATGGATTATACGCACTCTCACCTTTCCGCCATTGCTAGCCTCTCTAGTACCGTGCAACTTTCGCCGGTACCATAAACCCACCACATATCGTTCCTCAAAACAGCCACCATACCTACCTATTATGGCATTTCCATAGACATTCCGAGATATATTCCCATGCAACTTTCCACCGTTCCGTTTATTATGACATGCTTCATCATTGTCATATTGCTTTGCATGATCATGTAGTTGACATCGTATTTGTGGCAAAGCCACCGTTCATCATTTTTTATACATGTCGCTCTTGATTCATTGCACATCCCGGTACACCGCCGGAGGCATACACATAGAGTCATATTTTGTTCTAGTATCGAGTTGTAATTTTGAGTTGTAAGTAAATAAAAGTGTGATGATCTTCATTATTAGAGAATTGTCCCATGCGAGGAAAGGATGATGGAGACTATGATTCCCCCACAAGTCGAGATGAGACTCCGGACGAAAAAAAGAGGCCAAAAAATGAAAGATGGCCCAATAAAAAAATGAGAGAAAAGAGAGAAGGACAATGTTACTATCCTTTTTACCACACTTGTGCTTCAAAGTAGCACCATGATCTTCATGATAGAGAGTCTCCTATGAAATCACTTCCATATACTAGTGGTAATTTTTCATTATAGAACTTGGCTTGTATATTCCAATGATGGGCTTCTTCAAATTGCCATAGGTCTTCGTGAGCAAGCGAGTTGGATGCACACCCACTTAGTTTTATTTTTGAGCTTTCATAAACTTATAGCTCTAGTGCATCCGTTGCATGGCGATCCCTACTCACTCACATTGATGTCTATTAATGGGCATCTCCATAGCCCGTTGATACGCCTAGTTGATGTGAGACTATCTCCTTCTTCTTGTCTTCTCCACAACCACCGTCTATTCCACCTATAGCGCTATGTTCATGGCTCACGCTCATGTATTGCGTGAAAGTTGAAAAAGTTTGAGAACATCAAAAGTATGAAACAATTGCTTGGCTTGTCATCGGGGTTCTGCATGGTTTAAATATTTTTTGTGATGAAGATGAAGCATAGCCAGTCTATATGATTTTGTAGGGATAAGCTTTCTTTGGCCATGTTATTTTGAGAAGACATAATTATTTTGTTAGTATGCTTGAACTATTATTGTTTTTATGTCAATATTAAACTTTTGTTTTGAATCTTACAAATCTGAACATTCATGCCACAATAAAGAGAATTACATAGATAAATATGTTAGGTAGCATTCCACATAAAAAATTCTGTTTTTATCATTTACCTACTCGAGGACGAGCAGAAATTAAGCTTGGGGATGCTTGATACGTCTCCAACTAATCTATAATATTTGATTGTTCCATGCTATTATATTATCTATTTTGGATGTTTTATATGCATTAATATGCTATTTTATATGATTTTTGGGACTAACCTATTAACCTAGAGCCCAGTGCCATTTTCTGTTTTTTCCTTGTTTTAGAGTTTCGCAGAAAAGGAATACCAAACGGAGTCCAAACGGAATAAACTTTCGCCATGATTTTTCCTAGACCAGAAGACACCCAGGAGACTTGGAGTACAAGCCAGGGAATCTTTGAGGCGGCCACAAGGGTGGAGGGCGCGCCCAGGGGGTGGGGCGCACCCCCCAACCTTGGGGCCCCTCTTTGCTCCACTGACCTAATTATTTCGCCTATATATACTCTTATACCCCAAAAACATCCAGGGAGCCACGAAACCACTTTTCCACCGCCGCAACCTTCTGTACCTGTGAGATCCCATCTTGGGGCCTTTTCTGGCATCCTGCCGGAGGGGGAATCGATCACGGAGGGCTTCTACATCAACACCATTGCCTCTTCGATGAAGTGTGAGTAGTTTACTTCAGACCTACGGGTCCATAGCTAGTAACTAGATGGCTTCTTCTCTCTCTTTGATTCTCAATACAAAGTTCTCCTCGATGTTCTTGGAGATCTATTCGATGTAATACTCTTTTGCGGTGTGTTTGCCGAGATCCGATGAATTGTGGATTTATGATAAGTTTATCTATGAATATTATTTGAATCTCGTCTGAATTCTTATATGCATGATTTGATATCTTTGCAAGTCTCTTCAAACTATCGATTTGGTTTGGCCGACTAGATTGGTTTTTCTTGCAATGGGAGAAGTGCTTAGCTTTGGGTTCAATCTTGCGGTGTCCTTTCCCAGTGACAGCAAGGCACGTATTGTATTATTGCCATCGAGGATAAAAAGATGGAGTTTTCCTCATATTGCTTGAGTTAATTCCTCTACATCATGTCATCTTGCCTAATGCGTTACTCTGTTCTTTATGAACTTAATACTCTAGACGCATGCTGGATAGCGGTCGATGTGTGGAGTAATAGTAGTAGATGCAGAATCGTTTTGGTCTACTTGACACGGACGTGATGCCTATATTCATGATCATTGCCTTAGATATCGTCATAACTTTGCACTTTTCTGTCAATTGCTCGGCAGTAATTTGTTCACCCACCGTAATAATTCCTACCTTGAGAGAAGCCTCTAGTGAAACCTATGGCCCCGGGGTCTACTTTACATCATATTAGTTTCCCGTCAACTTGCCAATTTTTTTCGTCGTTCCTTTATTTTGCAATCTTTACTTTATGTTCCATAAACCAAAAATACCAAAAATATTACTTTACCATTTAGCCATCTCTATCAGATCTCACTTTGCGACTAACCGTGAAGGGATCGACAACCCCTTTGTCGCGTTGGTTGCAAGTTGGTGTTTGTTTGTGCAGGTATTCGGTGGCTTGTTGCGTAGTCTCCTACTGGATTGATACCTTGGTTCTCAAAACTGAGGGAAATACTTACGCTCCTTTGCTGCATCATCCTTTCCTCTTCAAGGGAAAAACCAACGGAAGCTCAAGAGGTAGCAATAATCAACTCCCCCAACTTGCGAAAACCCTTCCGCAACTAGCCTTGCTTTGTAGATGGTGGGATTACCATCCGCATCTGTTTTCCTTTTGAAGATCCATTTACATTGTATGGGTTTTACACCCTTTGGAGGCTCAATAAGTTCCAAACTTGATTCTCATACATGGACTCCATTTCGGATTGCATGTGTGACGCCCCCGATTTGACCGTACACTAATCATGCACGCAAATGTGTACGACCAAGATCAGGGACTCACGGGAAGATATCACAACACAACTCTAAAACATAGATAAGTCATACAAGCATCATAATACAAGCCAGGGGCCTCGAGGGCTCGAATACAAGTGCTCGATCACAGACGAGTCAGCGGAAGCAACAATATCTGAGTACAGACATAAGTTAAACAAGTTTGCCTTAAGAAGGCTAGCACAAACTGGGATACAGATCGAACGAGGCGCAGGCCTCCTGCCTGGGATCCTCCTAACTACTCCTGGTCGTCGTCAGCGGCCTGCACGTAGTAGTAGGCACCTCCAGTGTCGTAGGTGTCGTCGTCGACGGTGGCGTCTGGCTCCTGGACTCCAGCATCTGGTTGTGACAACCAGATAGAAAGGAAAGGGGGAAAAGAGGGAGAGAAGCAACCGTGAGTACTCATCCAAAGTACTCGCAAGCAAGGAGCTATACTACATATGCATGGGTATATGTGTAAAGGGGCATATCAGTGGACTGAACTGCAGAATGCCAGAATAAAAGGGGGATAGCTAGTCCTGTCGAAGACTACGCTTCTGGCCATCTCCATCTTGCAGCATGTAGAAGAGAGTAGATTGAAGTCCTCCAAGTAGCATCGCATAGCATAATCCTACCCGGCGATCCCCTCCTCGTCGCCCTGTTAGAGAGCGATCACCGGGTTGTATCTGGCACTTGGAAGGGTGTATTTTATTCAGTATCCAGTTCTAGTTGTCATAAGGTCAAGGTACAACTCCGGGTCGTCCTTTTACCGAGGGACACGGCTATTCGAATAGATAAACTTCCCTGCAGGGGTGCACCACATAACCCAACACGCTCGATCCCATTTGGCCGGACACACTTTTCTGGGTCATGCCCGGCCTCGTAAGATCAACGCGTCGCAGCCCCACCTAAGCACAACAGAGCGGTCAGCACGCCGGTCTAACCCTATGCGCGCAGGGGTCTGGGCCCATCGCCCTATGCACACCTGCACGTTGCGTACGCGGCCGGAAGCAGACCTAGCCTAGTGGCGTTCCAGTCCAATCCGGCGCGCGCCACTCAGTCGCTGACGTCAAGAAGGCTTCGGCTGATACCACGACGCCGGGATACCCATAACTACTCCCGCGTAGATGGTTAGTGCGTATAGACCAAATGGCCAGACTCAGATCAAATACCAAGATCTCGTTAAGCGTGTTAAGTATCCGCGAACGCCGACCAGGGCCAGGCCCACCTCTCACCTAGGCGGTCTCAACCTGCCCTGTCGCTCCGCCACAAAGATCCACTTGCGGGTACTCCTACGAGCCGACCCGACTTTAGTCATCACATGTGTCATGTATGTAGTATATAAGTATATACCCGTGATCACCGCCCAGGTGATCACGGCCCGATAGTATAGCACAGCAGACGGACAAGAATGTAGGGCCACTGATGGAAATCTAGCATCCTATACTAAGCATGTAGGATTGCAGGTAAAGGTATCAACAGTAGTAGCAAGGATAGGCTATGCATCAGGATAGGATATCGAAAAGCAGTAACATGCTACACTACTCTAATGCAAGCAGTATAGAGAAGAATAGGCGATATCTGGTGATCAAGGGGGGGGGCTTGCCTGGTTGCTCTGGCAAGTAGGAGGGGTCGTCAACTCCGTAGTCGAACTGGGCAGCAGCAGTGTCGGTCTCGTAGTCTACCGGAGAGAAGAGGGGGAAGAAACAGTAAATACAATGCAAACATAAGCATGACGATGCGTGACATGACAATGAGCGGTGCTAGGTGTGCCCTAACGCGACAGTAGGTGGTACCGGCGAAGGGGGGGAACATCCGGGAGGTATTCCCGATGTTTCGCGTTTTCGGACAGACGGACCGGAGGGGGAAAGTTGCTAGTTCGATAGGTTAGGGAGGTGTGGTGGACGAACGGACTGCGTATTCGGATTCGTCTCGTCGTTCTGAGCAACTTTCATATAGAAAACATTTTCATCCGAGTTACGGTTTAAAAGATATGAATTTTCAAAGATTATTTGAATTTCTGGAATTATTTAATTAACAGAAAAAGGGATATGACGTCAGCATGACGTATGAGTGACGTCAGCGGTCAACAGTCCGGTTGACTGGTCAAAACTGACACGGGGGACCCACCTGTCATAGACAGTGGGTTAACAGAAGATTAAACTAATTAATTTTTAGTTAATTAACTACTGGGCCCACCTGTCAGTGAGTGATTAGATTAATTAATTATTTTTATTTATAAAACATTTTCCTTTTCTTTTTTTTATTTTTGCGGCGGGGCCCGCATGTCAGTGGCTGGGCCTGCCCAGTCAGCACGTTGACTGGGTGGACCCAGTCAACGGGGCCCACGGGCCCACTGGCAGTGGCACTGGGGGGGCCCAGGCCAGCCACGTCGGCGGCCGGCGCCGGAGCGACTCCGACGAGCCAAACGCGGCGGCGCGGCTCGGGAGGGGCGCGGGTTTCACGCACAGGGGGTCTGCGGGGTCGTGGCGGGGCGCGTTCGACGCGGCTCGGCGCCGCGCGTCCAACGGTGGTGGCCGGAGGGGCTGGAACGGGCGGGGGCGAGCGCTTCGAGCTCGCCGGCGGCGAGGTGCTTCGGGCGAGCAACGGCAACGTTGGTTCGGCGCGAGATCGGGCAAGCGGAGGAGCTGGGGAGCATCTACGTGCGGTGGGGAGTGCTGCGGGCTTGAGCCCGTGACCAAAAGGTCACCGGAGACCCGCCGGCGGCGAGCTCCGCGGCGCGGCGTTCGGGCGCGCGCGGGGAAGAAGCTAGGGGGCGCGCGAGAGAGAAAGGACAGGGGAGGAGGGGGGAGAGGCTCACCGCGCGGCACACGGAGGCCGGTGAGAGCTTAGGAGCAGCAGGTCGGCGCCGGGGAAGAAGGGGGTCGCCGGCGTCCGAAGTTGAAGACGAGCTCGGGGAGGCCGTTGCAGTGGCTCCGAGCTTCAACGGAGAGGCGGAGGTGGTGTAGTCGAGGGCGGCGACGGCGTATGACACGGCGAGGTGGCGATTGGGGCACGGTGGCCGTGTGAACGACGGGAACGGCGGCGAGCGCGTCGGGCGTGGGGAAGAAGAGAGCGGCGCGGATCTGGGGGGGAAGAGGGAGGCGCAGGGGCCGAGAGGTGAGCGGGGTGAGTGGGAGAGAGGCCCGAGGCGGCGGGGGGGTGCTGGCGCCCTTATCCTCCCCGTCGCCGGCGAGGTGGTGCGGCGGGGACCGGCCCCTGTTCCGACCCCGGTCGGGGGAACAGGGAAGGGGGCGAGGGGGAGAGGTGGGCTGGGCCGGGGGTCGGCCCAGTTGGCCAGGGGTCCAGTGGGGGGGAGGGCCTTCTCCTTTTTTTTCTTTTTCTTTGTCTGTTCTGTGTTCTTTTGCTTTTCTTTTTATTTGTTTATTTTCTTTTCTGTTTTATTTCATTTAAAAGTATTTAGGTATTTTATAAAAATGTGTTTTCTCCACCATAATTACCAGTGTATTATTTGGCACCCACCGAACATTTTTGTTTAAATTTTTGAAAACTTTTATTTTCCACTTTAATTTAATTGAAGTTTGAATTAGGAGTTTGAAAAGAAATGTGATGCAAATGTGATCAAGCCCTGTTTAGCAACATGATTAGCTTAATCACAGAGAGTTACTGTAGCATGATTCTCGGGGTGTTACAAATCTCCTCCACTACAAGAAATCTCGTCCCGAGATTTAGGAGGTAGAAGGAAACAGTGCGGGGTATTCTTCGCGCAGACGATCCTCTCGTTCCCAAGTGGCCTCATCTTCAGAATGGTGCGACCACTGGACTTTGAGAAACTTGATCGCCTTCTGACGTGTGCGGCGTTCAGCTTGGTCGAGAATGCGGACCGGATGCTCCTTATAGGAGAGGTCTTGCTGCAATTCGAGCACTTCATGATCCACAGCTCGGATTGGATCCTTGAAGCAACGGCGGAGCTGTGACACATGGAACACATCGTGAACCTGAGAAAGGTTCGGCGGTAGCTCCAGTTGGTATGCCACTTTTCCACGCCTTTCGAGAATAGTGAATGGGCCAATATAGCGAGGAGCTAGTTTGCCCTTGATCCCGAAGCGGTGAGCACCCTTCATAGGTGTGACTCGAAGATAAGCCTTTTCGCCAGGTTGATAGACCATGTCTTTATGATGACGGTCATACTGACTCTTCTGACGTGACTGAGCAGTCTTGAGATTCTCACGAATAATGCGGACTTGTTCTTCGGCATCTTGGATAATATCCGGACCGAAGAGTGGACGTTCCCCAGTTTCTGACCAGTTCAGAGGGGTTCGGCACTTTCGTCCATATAACACTTCGAAGGGGGCCATCTTCAGACTAGCTTGATAGCTATTATTATAAGAGAACTCAGCATACGGGAGAGATTCCTCCCATTTCTTGCCGAAGGAAATAACACAAGCTCGAAGCATGTCTTCGAGAACTTGGTTGACGCGTTCAACTTGTCCTTGCGATTGAGGATGAAACGCAGTACTGAATGACAGATGAGTTCCCATAGCTTCTTGGAAACTTGCCCAGAATCTTGAAGTGAATAAGCTGCCACGGTCTGAGCTGATAACCAATGGAATACCGTGGAGTGAAACAATCCTGGACATATAGAGCGTTGCCAACTGGCTAGCAGTGATCGTTTCTTTGACTGCCAGAAAATGTGCAACTTTGGAAAGCCGGTCAATGACGACAAGAATAGCATCATTACCTTTCTGTGATTTGGGAAATCCAGTGACGAAGTCCATCTCAACATGGTCCCATTTCCATTCAGGAATAGAGATAGGTTGCAGAGTTCCAGCAGGCCTTTGATGTTCTGCTTTGATACGACGGCAAACGTCACACTCAGCAACATAACGAGCAATGGCTTGCTTCATATTAGACCACCAGAATCTCTGACGGATGTCTTGGTACATCTTTGTACTACCAGGATGGATACACAGAGGTGTATCATGAGCTTCTTTCATAACTTCCTGTGTCATATCCAGGTTTTTCTCTGCACATGGCACCACTAGGCGGCCCTTGAAGTATAGGGTGCCATCTTCAGCAATGGTGAAGAATGAGGGCTTTCCTTCTGCGAGGTAGCGCTTAATCTTGTGGGCTTCAGAGTCATACTTCTGTAGCCTTTTGATGCTATCCACGAGATCTGGTTTAGCAACTAGGGTATTGAGGGAACCCTGGGTAACAACGTGGAGGTTCACCTTGCCAAACTCCTTAGGAGGGGGAGTGAGTGCACCCGGAAGGAACAATATGGAGGTTCAGCTTCCTGAATTCTTCAACAAGCGAGGGCTGAACTTTATGAACCTGGAGGTGGTTGCAGTAAGACTTGCGGCTCAAGGCATCAGCCATTACATTAGCCTTGCCTGGCGTATAGGAAATACCCAAGTCAAAGTCTGCAACAAGCTCCATCCATCTCTGTTGACGGAGGTTCAGATCTGGCTGAGTAAACAGATACTTCAGACTTTGGTGGTCAGTGAAGATCTCGCAACGATTACCGAGAAGGTAATGTCGCCACTGCTTCAGCGCATGAATGACAGCAGCAAGTTCGAGGTCGTGAACTGGGTAGTTCTCTTCGTGAGGGCGCAATTGCCGAGAGGCATAAGCAATCACTTTGCGGTCTTGCATTAGGACACAGCCTAATCCTTGACGGGAAGCGTCGCAGTAAATGACAAAGTCCTTCTTAGTATCAGGTGGAGCTAGAACTGGAGCAGAAGTCAACTTGTCTTTGAGTGCCTGGAAACTTTCCTGACATTTGTCTGTCCATTGGAACTTGACACCCTTATGCAACAGGTTAGTCAGAGGCCTGGCGATCTTAGAGAAGTTCTCGACGAATCGACGGCAATAGCTGGCGAGACCGAGAAAACTTCTGACTTGCTTAACGTTCTTGGGAGGAGTCCAATCAAGAATAGCCTGAACTCGCTCGGGGTTGACGGCAATACCATCCTTAGAGATGACATGCCCAAGATAGGTTACTTCCGGTAGCCAGAATTCACATTTGGAGAACTTGGCATATAGTTGATGCTCTCGTAGCTTTTCCAGCACAAGTCGAAGATGTTCAGCATGTTCTTCTTCGTTCTTGGAAAATACCAGGATATCATCCAGATAAACCACGACGAACTTGTCGAGGTAATCCATGAATATATAGTTCATCAGACGAGAGAAGGTGGCTGGAGCATTGGTTAAACCGAAAGACATGACGGTGTACTCGTATGAACCATAGCGAGTCACGAAGGCGGTCTTTGGGATATCCTCTTCGCGAACACGGATCTGATGGTAGCCCAACCTCAAGTCGAGCTTAGAGAACACTGACGAACCCGCCAGTTGATCATACAGATCATTGATCCGAGGAAGAGGGTATTTATTCTGAATGGTAGCTTGGTTTATAGGACGGTAGTCTTGAACTAACCGGTTTGTCCCATCCTTCTTCTTGACAAAGAGAGAAGGTGCTCCCCAAGGAGAGCAACTTGGGCGAATGAATCCTTTGCGAAGAGATTTGTCGATTTCCTCCTTAAGCTCAAGGAGTTCATGCGGCGGCATTTTGTAGGGTCGCTTGGCTATAGGAGTGGTGCCTGGTTTCAAGTCGATGATGAATTCGACAGCTCTAGCAGGGGGAATCCCTGGAAGTTCTTCAGGGAAGACGTCGAGGAATTCACGCACGACGGGAATGTTTTCAATGCCCTCGAGTGGTGCAGCGTTCAATGCATTCAATGCATAGAGCCTTGCCTCGGCATTTTGCACCAGATGAGCTTGGTAAGCAACTATTTCATCTGAAGGGTGTAGCAGATGGACGGTCTTAGTGGCGCAAACTATAGAAGCAGTATGCGCTTTCAACCAATCCATACCCAAAATGAGGTCGATGTTAGACGACTTCAGGATAATGGGAGAGGCATAGAATTCCAGCCCTTCGATTTCCACGGGGACATCGATGCCAACCAAGGAGGTTTGACACTGTCCCACGGGGGTTTTGACCAATACAGAGGTGTTCATCTCCTCACATTTAACGTCGTGCTTGTATGCAAAATCTTCTGACATGAATGAATGCGATGCACCTGTATCAAATAAAACGGATGCTGGTACTGAATTTACGAGGAGTGTACCCATCACAGTAGCAGGCTGGTCTTGAGCTTCGTTGAGATCAACGTGGTTGGCATGAGCACGACCATAAGACTTAGCATTGTTGTTGCGGGGCTGATTGTTACCACGGCCAGTTGCTGGAAGGGCCAGTTGATTCTGGTTCTGGTTGCATTCTTTAGCACGGTGTCCTGGTTGACCACACCTGAAGCACAAGCCATTATTCGGAGTGGGAACAGGAGCTTGGGATGGTGGAGCTGGAAGTCTTGACTGCCTAGATGGTGGTGGAGGCAGACGAGGTGCAGCATAGGTCTGCCTTGGGGCAGATGCATTTGGACGGTACATGCTGTTCGGGATCCATATCTTACGCTTCTGTGCGGGCGAGCCCGAAGATGAGCCCGTGTCACGGTTGCGCCTGTGAGAGCTCTGGTATTCCTGCAGACCAGTTTCGACATTGATGGCCTTGTTCACCAAGGTGGCGAAATCAGCAAAGTCATGCACTAGAAGTGCGAGCTTGATGTCAGCTTGAAGGCCATCACGGAACTTCTCCTGTCTGCGTGCATCAGTTGCAATGTCTTCTTCAGCATAGCGGGACAAGTCCAGAAACTCCCGCTGATAAGCTTCGACAGTTTTGTTGCCTTGGGTGAGGTTGCGGAACTCACGCTTCTTCCGGTCCATGACTCCTTGAGGAATGAAGCGGGCACGGAAAGCAGCTTGGAAGTCTGGCCATGTGATGATTGTTCCAGCTGGCAGAGTACGCCTGTGGCTGTCCCACCATTGAGCTGCGGGTCCCTTCAAGAAGAAGGAAGCAAAGGTGACATAGCTGGCAGGGGCTACATCAGCAGACTCCATCTCATAGGTGATGTCACGGAGCCAGTCATCAGCATCCAGAGGCTGAGTTGAGCTGCGGTAGATGGTTGGGTTGAGGCGTATGAAATCTTGAAGAGTCACTTGGGCTGGCTGCTGGTTCATATTGGGGCGAGGAAACTGAGCCATCATATTTTCCATGAATTGGCGGTTCAGTTCAAACTGTTGGATCATACCAGCCATGTACTCAGGTGGTGGTGGGGCATCGCCACCACGACCACGACCACCTGGTCTAACCATCCTGCTAATATATAACAGGGGTAGTTCAGCATTGAGAAATTTGCAATGACAAGAATCATTCATGATGAAACATGCATAATGAAAGGAGCACGATAGCTACTACATAGTAGTCGGCATAACTTACAAAAGGGGTCATGCATAGAGTTCAGTACATAGAGTTCAGTACATAGACTAAAACATCATAGGCGGCACACAGGCTCGCGGCGACTGCAACTAATACTACAAGCAAGCCTACATCAGTCCCAAGAGGTACTGTGGAGGTAATCGTAGCCCGACAGCTGGTAGTGAGGCAACGGATAGCCCTCGACGTCAGCAGACTGGGGGCCGCGGATACTCAGGTGTAGAGCCCGACGCTCAGGTGGCAGAAGAGGGCCAAGTGCGGGAGAGTAGCCTCCCACCTCTGGCCAACCGACACCGTGGGGCATCACGGTCCTGGCTGGGTAGATCGCAGTACGCGGTACCTGTCCAGATCGGACAAAGGGGTGCAGCAGCGTCAGAGCACGGTAAAGGTGCTGACGGGTGGTGTACATCTCGTGGCGAAGAGCTCGGTTAGCTCGATCCAGCCCATCAGCATGCAGAACCAGGTGCTGATGGTAGAAGGGCTCTCGGGTGACAGTGGAGTAGGCAGCAGTATAGTATCCCTCCGCACCAACATCAGATGCGATAGCAATGTGCCTGAAAGGGGAGGTGTCCAACTCCCGATACTCTCCACGAAGACGTGTCAGAGCAGCATAGGCAGCATCGTGGACAGCCATATCGATGGTCACACCAACACCATGTGCGGTGTGCAGCACAGTAGTGGAGTCATACTCCCGAGAGTAGAGGTGGACGATGGCACGGTACTGCTCCTGGTTAAAGTCCTGGTACTCCTCGTAGACGGTGTACTCAGGGTGCCAGCGATAACCCAGATAGGTCATCATCTCAGCTAGCACCGCAGGTGATCCCGAGGCACCAATGGCCGTCGTGTGGCGAACGACCTGCCTCGATGGGTTCCATCTGAAAGCAAAGACGTTTCAAAGGAGTCAAATGACAGTGTGTGAATTGTTCAAAATACTACTCTAAGAAACAACTATGGTTTATCCAACTTTGGGGTGAATGCGGTCACGGGATCCTAGTGTTAAAGTTAGTAAATTCGTTTAACCCGAGTAGAAGAGAGTTCAGAGTCCCAGAGTAAAGGTCGAGGAGTAAAAGATACTAGTACCACCCAATGGCGACGTGGGCCCGTAAGACACACAGCCATGTTAGTAAAAGTTTTGTAATGTCTAGACTCGACTTCGGCCAAGGAGTGTGGAAAGGGGGATTCCTACAGGCAGTCGGCTCTGATACCAACTTGTGACGCCCCCGATTTGACCGTACACTAATCATGCACGCAAATGTGTACGACCAAGATCAGGGACTCACGGGAAGATATCACAACACAACTCTAAAACATAAATAAGTCATACAAGCATCATAATACAAGCCAGGGGCCTCGAGGGCTCGAATACAAGTGCTCGATCACAGACGAGTCAGCGGAAGCAACAATATCTGAGTACAGACATAAGTTAAACAAGTTTGCCTTAAGAAGGCTAGCACAAACTGGGATACAGATCGAACGAGGCGCAGGCCTCCTGCCTGGGATCCTCCTAACTACTCCTGGTCGTCGTCAGCGGCCTGCACGTAGTAGTAGGCACCTCCAGTGTCGTAGGTGTCGTCGTCGACGGTGGCGTCTGGCTCCTGGACTCCAGCATCTGGTTGTGACAACCAGATAGAAAGGAAAGGGGGAAAAGAGGGAGAGAAGCAACCGTGAGTACTCATCCAAAGTACTCGCAAGCAAGGAGCTATACTACATATGCATGGGTATATGTGTAAAGGGGCATATCAGTGGACTGAACTGCAGAATGCCAGAATAAAAGGGGGATAGCTAGTCCTGTCGAAGACTACGCTTCTGGCCATCTCCATCTTGCAGCATGTAGAAGAGAGTAGATTGAAGTCCTCCAAGTAGCATCGCATAGCATAATCCTACCCGGCGATCCCCTCCTCGTCGCCCTGTTAGAGAGCGATCACCGGGTTGTATCTGGCACTTGGAAGGGTGTATTTTATTCAGTATCCAGTTCTAGTTGTCATAAGGTCAAGGTACAACTCCGGGTCGTCCTTTTACCGAGGGACACGGCTATTCGAATAGATAAACTTCCCTGCAGGGGTGCACCACATAACCCAACACGCTCGATCCCATTTGGCCGGACACACTTTTCTGGGTCATGCCCGGCCTCGTAAGATCAACGCGTCGCAGCCCCACCTAAGCACAACAGAGCGGTCAGCACGCCGGTCTAACCCTATGCGCGCAGGGGTCTGGGCCCATCGCCCTATGCACACCTGCACGTTGCGTACGCGGCCGGAAGCAGACCTAGCCTAGTGGCGTTCCAGTCCAATCCGGCGCGCGCCACTCAGTCGCTGACGTCAAGAAGGCTTCGGCTGATACCACGACGCCGGGATACCCATAACTACTCCCGCGTAGATGGTTAGTGCGTATAGACCAAATGGCCAGACTCAGATCAAATACCAAGATCTCGTTAAGCGTGTTAAGTATCCGCGAACGCCGACCAGGGCCAGGCCCACCTCTCACCTAGGCGGTCTCAACCTGCCCTGTCGCTCCGCCACAAAGATCCACTTGCGGGTACTCCTACGAGCCGACCCGACTTTAGTCATCACATGTGTCATGTATGTAGTATATAAGTATATACCCGTGATCACCGCCCAGGTGATCACGGCCCGATAGTATAGCACAGCAGACGGACAAGAATGTAGGGCCACTGATGGAAATCTAGCATCCTATACTAAGCATGTAGGATTGCAGGTAAAGGTATCAACAGTAGTAGCAAGGATAGGCTATGCATCAGGATAGGATATCGAAAAGCAGTAACATGCTACACTACTCTAATGCAAGCAGTATAGAGAAGAATAGGCGATATCTGGTGATCAAGGGGGGGGGCTTGCCTGGTTGCTCTGGCAAGTAGGAGGGGTCGTCAACTCCGTAGTCGAACTGGACAGCAGCAGTGTCGGTCTCGTAGTCTACCGGAGAGAAGAGGGGGGAAGAAACAGTAAATACAATGCAAACATAAGCATGACGATGCGTGACATGACAATGAGCGGTGCTAGGTGTGTCCTAACGCGACAGTAGGTGGTACCGGCGAAGGGGGGGAACATCCGGGAGGTATTCCCGATGTTTCGCGTTTTCGGACAGACGGACCGGAGGGGGAAAGTTGCTAGTTCGATAGGTTAGGGAGGTGTGGTGGACGAACGGACTGCGTATTCGGATTCGTCTCGTCGTTCTGAGCAACTTTCATATAGAAAACATTTTCATCCGAGTTACGGTTTAAAAGATATGAATTTTCAAAGATTATTTGAATTTCTGGAATTATTTAATTAACAGAAAAGGGATATGACGTCAGCATGACGTATGAGTGACGTCAGCGGTCAACAGTCCGGTTGACTGGTCAAAACTGACACGGGGGACCCACCTGTCATAGACAGTGGGTTAACAGAAGATTAAACTAATTAATTTTTAGTTAATTAACTACTGGGCCCACCTGTCAGTGAGTGATTAGATTAATTAATTATTTTTATTTATAAAACATTTTCTTTTTCTTTTTTTTATTTTTGCGGCGGGGCCCGCATGTCAGTGGCTGGGCCTGCCCAGTCAGCACGTTGACTGGGTGGACCCAGTCAACGGGGCCCACGGGCCCACTGGCAGTGGCACTGGGGGGGGCCCAGGCCAGCCACGTCGGCGGCCGGCGCCGGAGCGACTCCGACGAGCCAAACGCGGCGGCGCGGCTCGGGAGGGGCGCGGGTTTCACGCACAGGGGGTCTGCGGGGTCGTGGCGGGGCGCGTTCGACGCGGCTCGGCGCCGCGCGTCCAACGGTGGTGGCCGGAGGGGCTGGAACGGGCGGGGGCGAGCGCTTCGAGCTCGCCGGCGGCGAGGTGCTTCGGGCGAGCAACGACAACGTTGGTTCGGCGCGAGATCGGGCAAGCGGAGGAGCTGGGGAGCATCTACGTGCGGTGGGGAGTGCTGCGGGCTTGAGCCCGTGACCAAAAGGTCACCGGAGACCCGCCGGCGGCGAGCTCCGCGGCGCGGCGTTCGGGCGCGCGCGGGGAAGAAGCTAGGGGGCGCGCGAGAGAGAAAGGACAGGGGAGGAGGGGGGAGAGGCTCACCGCGCGGCACACGGAGGCCGGTGAGAGCTTAGGAGCAGCAGGTCGGCGCCGGGGAAGAAGGGGGTCGCCGGCGTCCGAAGTTGAAGACGAGCTCGGGGAGGCCGTTGCAGTGGCTCCGAGCTTCAACGGAGAGGCGGAGGTGGTGTAGTCGAGGGCGGCGACGGCGTATGACACGGCGAGGTGGCGATGGGGGCACGGTGGCCGTGTGAACGACGGGAACGGCGGCGAGCGCGTCGGGCGTGGGGAAGAAGAGAGCGGCGCGGATCTGGGGGGGAAGAGGGAGGCGCAGGGGCCGAGAGGTGAGCGGGGTGAGTGGGAGAGAGGCCCGAGGCGGCGGGGGGGTGCTGGCGCCCTTATCCTCCCCGTCGCCGGCGAGGTGGTGCGGCGGGGACCGGCCCCTGTTCCGACCCCGGTCGGGGGAACAGGGAAGGGGGCGAGGGGGAGAGGTGGGCTGGGCCGGGGGTCGGCCCAGTTGGCCAGGGGTCCAGTGGGGGGGAGGGCCTTCTCCCTTTTTTTTCTTTTTCTTTGTCTGTTCTGTGTTCTTTTGCCTTTTCTTTTTATTTGTTTATTTTCTTTTCTGTTTTATTTCATTTAAAAGTATTTAGGTATTTTATAAAAATGTGTTTTCTCCACCATAATTACCAGTGTATTATTTGGCACCCACTGAACATTTTTGTTTAAATTTTTGAAAACTTTTATTTTCCACTTTAAATTTAATTGAAGTTTGAATTAGGAGTTTGAAAAGAAATGTGTTCCAAATGTGATCAAGCCCTGTTTAGCAACATGATTAGCTTAATCACAGAGGGTTACTGTAGCATGATTCTCGGGGTGTTACAGCATGGCTTTGAGCCATTCATTTGAGCTAGGCGCCACCATTGCTTGCTTGTAATGCGCAGGTTCATCTTCCTCTAAGATGAATATTTCATTATGAAACCACTCAGGAGGTTCAATAACTCTTCCTGACCTGCGTGGTTGAGTTATAGTCTTAACTTGAGTTTCTACAACTGGTGTAGTAACTTCTGGTTCAGTTGTGTGGATAACCTCTGGAAAAGATTCTGTTTTGTTAGTCCTTACTTCTGGAGATTCAATAATATCATCAAGTTGTACTGTTCTCCCACTTACTTCTTTAGCGAGAAACTCTTTCTCAAGAAAATGTCCATTTTTAGTGACAAACACTTTGTCTTCAAAATTTTGGTAGAAGGAATATCCAACTGTTTCTTTGGGATAACCTACAAAGTAACACTTGTCTGCTTTAGGATCGAGCTTATTTGGTTGCAAACATTTTACATAAGTCCCACAACCCCAAATCTTGAGATGTTACAAACTAGGTTTCTGTAAGTGCATCAAGTGCCCCCTTAGTGGTTTTGGAGTATTGACGACAAATAGGTTGAGGAACTAATGAGTTTGTGAGTATACACAGGTGACAAAAGCACAGAAGATTTGGTTCAACACATGGTAGACGACCCCCCAAAAAGTATTTCTTCAAGTGAAGAAATTGGTGATGAAATTGGTACGGCCTTTGAAGAAATTGATGTGAAGACTTTGAAGCTTGAATACTTTGTTTTCATAGTTTCTTTTCTTCTTCTTCGAGTCATAGGAATAATAGTACTGTTAAAGGGGGTCTAGGTGAATCATATTTCACATTTCCAAAGTAATGCTCAAACATATTCAAACCTATACATAAAAGCCGCTTCAAGTGAAGCCTTTGGAAATCTCCAGTACAGCTGACACAATTGCTAGCTACAGTGACGAAGCTCATCTGGTCGCTAACGAATTTGGTCATGCTGAGGAGTTAGGAGTTCACGCGTGAGTTCTGCCTAAAAGTGAGGAAAATGGGTGCTCTGACGAATTTGAGAGTTCAAATTCCGACAGCTGCTGCGCCGCGTGCCAGCTATCGACTGGATCCTTATCCTGACAACGGTTGAATCAGAGAAGGGCATTTATGACATTTCATGTCGGGTTGCCCCTGGCTATAAATAGCCGCCCCCCCCCCCCACAACCACTTGTTGGTTGGCTGCTCCGAGAGTAATTGACACTTTTCATAAGAGAGCAACCCATCCTCTGACGACTTTGAGAGAATCCTAAGTAAGGAAAAACCCAGAGCCAAAGTGATTGAGCATCACTCAAGAGATTGATCTATGTGATCCGACACCTGTTACCTTTGAAGACTTTCATTCCTCCAGACGATTAGGCATGAAGTTCTGAGTACACCAAGAGTCATTGTGGTGTGCCGGTTGATACATCTCCAACGTATCTATACTTTTTGATTGTTCCATGCTGTTATATTATCACTCTTGGATGTTTTACAATAATTTTGTAGCAACTTTATATCTTTTTTGGGACTAACCTATTGACATAGTGCCCCGTGCCATTTGTTGTTTTTTTTCTTGTTTTTTACTTCGCAGAATATCAGTGCCAAACAGAGTCCAAACGCAGAAAAACTTTTTTGCAGAATATTTCTGGACCAGAAGACACCTGTTGGGCAAAAGAAGTACCAGAGGGGGCTCCGAGGGATCACAACCCACCTGGGCACGCCTGGGGGCCCAGGGGTGCCCTGGTGGGTTGTGCCCACCTCGGCCACCTCCCGCACCGCCTCTTTGCTCTATAAATACCCCGAAAATACAAAAACCCTAGGGGAGTCGACGAAACACAATTCCAGCCGCCGCAAGTTCCATAACCACCAGATCCAATCTAGACACCATCACGGAGGGGTTCATCATCCTCATTGGTGCCTCTCCGATGATGCGTGAGTAGTTCATTGTAGACTTACAGGTCCATAGGCAGTAGCTAGGTGGCTTCCTCTCTCTCTTTGGATTCTCAATACAATGGTCTCTTGGAGATCTATTTGATGTAACTCTTTTTGCGGTGTCTTTGTTGGGATCCGATGAACTTTGAGTTTATAATCAGAACTATTTATCCACGAAACTTCTTGGAGTTTCTTTGATCTCTTATATGCATGATTACTTATAGCCTCATCTTTCTTCTTTGAGTATTTGGTTTAGATAGGCCGACTAGATCGATTTTTCTTGCCATGGGAAGAGGTGCTTTGTGATGGGTTCAATCATGCGGTGTTCTTTCCCAGTGACAGAAGGGGCAACAAGACACGTATTGATCGGCTATTAAGGATAACAAGATGGGGTCTATTCCTACATGAATAGATCTTGTCTACATCATGTGATCGTTCGTATTGCATTACCCCGTTTCTCCATGAACTTAATACACTAGATGCATGCTGGACAGCGGTCGATGTGTGGAGTAATAGTAGTAGATGCAGGCAGGAGTCGGTCTACTATTCTTGGACGTGATGCCTATATAATGATCATTGCCTGGATATCGTCATAATTATTTGAGGTTCTATCAATTGCCCAACATTAATTTCTTTACCCACCATATGCTATTTTCTTGAGAGAAGCCACTAGTGAAATCTACGGCCCCCGGGTCTATTTTCTCATCATATATTTTCATATCTATATTGCTATTTGCCTTTTTATTTATTTGCATCTTTTATTTTCAGATCTATATTACCAAAAACCCAAAAATGCCTCGCTGAATTTTATTTGCATCTACCAATCTTTTACCCGAGAGGGATTGACAACCCCTCTTTAGCGTCGGGTTCCAAGTATTTGTTCTTTGTGTGCAGGTACCGTTTACATAGTGTTGCTTTGTTCTCCTACTGGTTTGATAACCTCGGTTTCATAACTGAGGGGTCTACCTACCTTAGCTGTACTGCATCATCCCTTACTCTTTAGGGAAAATACTGACACAAATTCAAGACATCAAAAAGGGAGGATCAAAGATCTGGCGCCGTTGCCGGGAGACATCATCAACATCTATCAGGTTCCTAATCACAAATCTCATCTCCTTGCAATTAACATTATTTGCCATTTGCCGCTCGTTTTCATCTCCCCCACTTCACAAAAAATTTCCGTTTTATTTGCCTTCTCTTTCGTCTGCCTCTTTCTCATTGGATCTTTTGTTTGCTTGTCTTACCATGTGCGTTTTATTTGCTTGAATCTTTGCATGCTAAAAATCTATTGATATTGATCATCATCCACTTGCTAATCTTTTCAAGAGATCCAATTATGATGAACCCATTGCTAGTGAATTGAGTTCACTAGATTATCTTTATGAAGTTTTGCTTGAAATTAATAAATCTGAAAATTGTGATGAAGTGTTAAAAGAAGAAAATTATAAAGTGATTCATGATAGTTCCTTGGATGAAAAGCATGATTGCAATGCTGCAAAACCCCAAGCTTGGGTATGATAATATTGCTATATCCACTACTTGTTGCAATGATCATGATTGGGGTGATAATGATTCTTATGATCTTGAAAATTTATTTAAACCTCATGATGAATATGCTTGCGATAATATTAAAAATGGGTTTGGAAGAGTGTCAACTTTACGTAAAAATAATCCCACATATTTGGAGATTGTTCAATCTTATGAATTTTTTGATGAAAGTGGGTTTGGAGAGGTCGTGACTTTAGTTGATGTTAATCCCACTATCTTAGAAGATTATAAAACTTTTATGCATGTGGATCATGAAGAGAAAATTTTATATGATAACTATATTGTCGAATTTGATTATGATCCTACATGTAATTATTATGAGAGAGGAAAATATGGTTGTAGAAATTTTCATGTTACTAAATTACCTTTCTTCATGTTGAGATTGCTATTGCTTCTTTCTCCTTCCTTGCACATGCTAAGTTTTTCTTGGCTTGATAATTTGTTCTCCTATATAATGCCTATGTATAGGAAGTATGTTAGACTTAAATGTGTTTTTCACATGCTACATGATGCTCTATTCGTGTTCCAATTACTATCTTTCATGTGAGCATCATTGAAATCTTATGCCTAGCTAGGGGCATAAAACGATAGCGCTTGTTGGGAGGCAACCCAATGAATAAAATTTATTTTTGCCTTTTTTCTAATCTTGAGTGTTTGCACAATTATGATGCTATTATGATTGTGTTTTTTTATGTTTTAATCAGTGTTTGTGCCAAGTAAAGCCTTTGGGATCATGTTGGGTGATAGTTGATTTGATCTTGTTGAAAAGCAGAAACTTTTGCGTCTAGTAGCAGAATTTTGTAAGTTAACAGAAGCGCTATAAATCCTGGTTTTTGTACACATGCTTGATATACAAATTGCCCACGTTGTCCTAATTTTTCAGAATTTTTTGGAGTTACAGAAGTATTCGTAGTTTTCAGATTGCTACAGACTGTTCTGTTTTTGACAGATTCTGTTTTCTTTACGTTGTGTGCTTATTTTGATGAATCTATGGACTTTATCGGGGGTATAAGCCATAGTGAAGTTGGAATACAATAGATATAATGCAAAAATAAAAAAATGAATGGGTTTGCAACAGTACTTAGAGTGGTGATTTGCTTTGTTATACTAACGGATCTCACGAAGGTTTTGTTATGTTTTGTGTGATTGAAGTTTTCAAGTTTTTGGTGAGATCACGATGGATGAAGGAATAAGGAGAAGCAAGAGAATAAGCTTGGGGATGCCCCATGGCACCCCCAGATAATATAAAGGATGAACAAGCAACTAAGCTTGGGGATGCCCCGAGTGGCATCCCCTCTTTCTTCTAATGACCATCTGTATTTTACATGGAGCTATATTTTTATTCGTCACATATCATGAGTTTTGCTTGGAGCGTCTTGTACTATATAAGTCTTTGCTTGTTTTGCCTTTTAGTTTGTGACAAGTATCCTTGCTGGAAGCACCTATTTGAGAGAGCCAAAATTATGCTATGATTTGTTAGAATTGCTCTTTATGCTTCACTTAATATTTTTTTGAGCTATGGAATTGCTCTAGTGCTTCACTTATATCTTTTTGAGCACAGTGTGCTTTAATAATTTTGAAAAAATGCTCTCATGCTTCACTTATATTTATTTGAGAATTAGTATTTTTGAAGAAATTCTCTCATGCTTCACTTATACTATTTTGAGAGATGAAAATCTGTATGCTCATGTTCTTCACTTAAATTTGTTTGAGCTTGTCAAAAAGCAATTGCAACATATGAAACTAGTCCCAAAGTGATAGATATTCAAGAGGGATATAATAAAAACTTTCATGAAGATCATTGGATGAAATAAACTTGATTCTTTGCAATATTTTTGAGATATGATGATAGTGATATGTGACTCATGTAGATGAGTAATTATGCTTTAGTTAGAATATTGGTGTTAAGGTTTGTGATTCCCTGTGCAAGCACGAAAGTCAATAGTTATGCAATGAAATTACATCCTACTTATGGTGCATTATTCGGTGTTAGTTATGCTTAATGCTCGCTTATGTGATTTTTTGTTTCTTGGTTGGTTGCTTCTCAATCTTTTTGCTAGCCTCCACGTACTAAGTAGAACTACTACTTGTGCATCCAAAATCCTTAAACCCAGTTTTGCCACTCGAGTCCACCATACCTACCTATATGCGGTATTCCCGTGCCATTCTAAGCAAATTTGCATGTGCCATCTCTAAATTTTGAAAATAATTTCATTTTCGTGTGGTCGTACCGCTCATAAAGCGGCAGGAGGTGGCCAATATTTTCCATGCTAGACGTGTTATTCTCAAGATGAGTGTTTATTCACTTGTCATTGCACGATAGTACGACAAAAGTATTAGGAATGCCCATGCCCAAAAAGGAAAATGAATTTATTTTATGTTGTCAAATACTAAATTCCTTGGAAAATGTTGGTATGGACGGCACCCGTGGATACGGCTAGCTGTGAAATGTGAAAGTATGGTGAAAAAAGGAATAAACTTTATTTTCTGTTTGGGAACCGCCTATGATATATCTAGCAAGGAAAGTATTGGGAATTACTTGGTTGTTTTCATTGACGGGAAAAGTATGCCACCCGAAATGTTTTTATCTCTCATTTTTTTCGCTTTGAGCTCTGGCACCTCTACAAATCCCTACTTCCCTCTGCGAAGGGCCTTTCTATTTACTTTATGCAATTTTTATTTTTATTTTGAGTCTCCATCTTCTCTTATAAAGCACCAACTAAGGGGCACTATGATCATACTTGAGCATTGGATGTAGCTAATATGCGAGTGTGTTTCATGAATGGATCAATGATTGAGCATGATGGGCTAGGGATAACTTCCTTTAGTCTTGATATTTTGAAATACATGGTTGCTTGTTGATATGCTTGAGTACTGAAATCTTCATGTCAAAACTAGACTATTGCTTTGAACCATTTAAACATCCATATGTCCATGCTACAAAAGAAAAGAATGTGATGAACATGATAGGCGGCATTTCACATCAAAAATTCTGTTCTTATCATTTACCTACTCGAGGACGAGCAGGAATTAAGCTTGGGGATGCTGATACGTCTCCGATGTATCTATAATTTTTGGTTGTTCCATGCTGTTATATTATCATTCTTGAATGTTTTACAATCATTTTATAGCAACTTTATATCATTTTTGGGACTAACCTATTGACATAGTGCCTAGTGACAGTTGCTATTTTTTGCTTGTTTTTTCCTTCACGGAATATCAGTACCAAAGGGAGTCCAAACGCAGCGAAACATTTTGGAGAATTTTTCTGGACCAGAAGACACCCGTTGGGCCAAAGAAGTACCAGAGGGGGGCTCCGAGGGGAGCACAACCCACCTGGGCGTGCCCACCTCAGCCACCTCCCGCACCGCCTCTTTGCTCTATAAATACCCCGAAAGTCCAAAAACCCTAGGGGAGTCGACGAAACACAATTCCAGCCACCGCAAGTTCCAGAACCACCAGATCCAATCTAGACACCATCACGGAGGGGTTCATCATCCTCGTTGGTGCCTCTCCGATGATGCGTGAGTAGTTCATTGTAGATCTACGGGTCCATAGGCAGTAGCTAGATGGCTTCCTCTCTCTCTTTTGACTCTCAATACAATGCTCTCTTGGAGATCTATTTGATGTAACTCTTTTTACGGTGTGTTTGTTGGGATCCGATGAACTTTGAGTTTATGATCAGATCTATTTATCCATGAAAGTTATTTGAGTTTCTTTGATCTCTTATATGCATGATTAATTATAGCCTCGTATTTCTTCTTCGAATCTTTGGTTTAGTTAGGCCGACTAGATCGATTTTTCTTGCCATGGGAAGAGGTGCTTTGTGATGGGTTCGATCGTGCGGTGTTCTTTCCCAATGATAGAAGGGGCAGCAAGACATGTATTGATCGTTGCTATTAAGGAGGGGTTTCTTCCTACATGAATAGATCTTGTCTACATCATGTCATCGTTCTTATTGCATTACTCCGTTTCTCCATGAACTTAATACACTAGATGCGTGCTGGATAGCGGTCGATGTGTGGAGTAATAATAGTAGATGCAGGCAGGAGTCGGTCTACTAATCTTGGATGTGATGCCTATATAATGATCATTGCCTGGATATAATCATAATTATTTGAGGTTCTATCAATTGCCCAACAGTAAATTTTTTACCCATCGTATGCTATTTTCTCGAGAGAAGCCACTAGTGAAATCTACGGCCCCCTGGTCTATCTTCTCATCATATATTTTCAGATCTATATTGCTATTTGCCTTTTTATTTATTTGCATCTTTTATTTTCAGATCTATATTACCAAAAACCCAAAAATACCTTGCTGAATTTTATTTGCATCTACCAATCTATCACTTTACCAATCTTTTACCCGAGAGAGACTGACAACCCCTCTTTCGCGTCGAGTTACAAGTATTTTTTCTTTGTGTGCAGGTACCGTTTACATAGTGTTGCTTGGTTCTCCTACTGGTTCAATAACCTTGGTTTCATAACTGAGGGATCTACCTACCTTAGCTATACTGCATCATCCTTACTCTTTGGGGAAAATACTGACGCGGATTCAAGACATAAAAAAGGGAGGATCACCGGGGAACAAGTGTGTGAAGGTTTTGGAACTTACCATGAGTGATTGGGCGAGGACTAAGTGACCTTAGCTCAATAGGAATAAGGTGAGGACTGTGTGTCCTCTAAGTTGTGACTCAGCCGCCTCAACCAGACGTACATTTGATGCATCAACTGGAACTGGTCTACCAAATTCCATTGTCTTCACCGAGCCAACCTGGTTTCAAATTCCTCAACCCTCTCTTACTTCATTCTGGTGCCGAAGAATTTGTGATTTGTGCTTTGACGAATTGAACTGAAGAATTTCATCACGCTAACTTTATTTCCTCAGTTCATTTTCTTCATGCGTGTATGATTGTATGATTGCATGTTCTTCACTCTTATGTATCCTAGTTGCATGTACTCTGAATATGTGATGACTTAGTTTCCCTCGTGTTTCTACTTCTTCACTCTGATCTTCGTCAAATTCATCAGAATTTGACCAATTTCTAAAAATCTCCCATTCACCCTCCTCTGGGAGTAAACCCGCGCTTTCAATTGGTATCAGAGCAAGGTACTCCCTTGTTATGTGTGATTTTTGTTTAACCACATGGAGTTTTAGTTATGTCGACCGCATGTATGAAGAAAGTGTCCGATGCATGCCCTATCTTTGATGGTCATGACTATCCCAAGTGGAAGGCGTTGATGAGGAAGCGTCTCCTATCCATGAACAGTGAGCTGTGGACCATCACGGAGATAGGATTGACTGACCTCTGCAAGATGGCTAACGCTAAGGATATTCACAAGTACACTTAGCTGGATATGCGTGCAAGGGATGTCATTTGCTCTAGCCTATCCAGAAAGGAGTTCAGCTCATCATGCATCTTGCCAACGCAAAGCTCATCTCGGACAGGATCTCTGATATCTATGAAGGGCACCGCACCTTTCAGGATCCTTGGTTCCTCGAGTTCAAAGAGTCTCTCCAGACAATGACTTTCGATCATGAATCATCATATTCTGCATCGTGCCTCATGGCTAAGGGCACAAAGGTACCTAAATATTCATCATCTTCTTCAAGTGAAGATGAACCTGATGAACTTACTTCTCCTAGCTACTCCAAACTTGCTAAAATTGTTGCTAAACAACAAACTGCTCTAGAAAGGGTTCATAAGCTGTTAGATAAAAGTGATGATCTGTTAACGATGAAATGGAACATTCCCAAATTCTGACTGAAGACCTTGAACATCTACAGTCAAAATATGATGAACTTGAAAGTCGTCATGTGGCCCTCTCAGCTACACATGAGAAGCTGTCCTATTGATTTCTTCAAAGGAAGCAAGACCTCGAGAAGCTGAGAGCATCTCATGATGATCTTAAAAGTACAACGATTCATTGCTTGCACAACAGATCATCGCTTCTTAGGAAGAATTTGTTGCTCCATGCTTAAAATGCCTTGAACGTAATAATGCAAATTCTTCAGCTGAATGTTCAAATGCTTCTACTGCTGCTATTTCTTCAAATATCTCTGCGTTTTCAATCCCCTCATCTGAGGAGACCACAAGTGTTATTGACGAAAATGCAGGTGTGAAGGAATTGTACGTCACAAGCATGTACAAAAGCCTGAAAGGGCACCAAACTCTTTGTGATGTGCTGAAGAAGCAGATTCTTAACAGGAACCCTAGGAAAGAGGGTATTGCTTTTGAGTGAAAGTTGAATGCTGATGGATCTTATTGGAAACCTATGCAGTATCCCAAAACCACTTGGGTTCCAGCAAAAGAACCTCCAGTTGATCCATCCACTCTATCTGGCTTTAACTGTGATACCTCACATTCTTCTGATGAGTCATTTGACTCCAACTATAAGCTATTCAAAAATCAGAATGGTGATGTATTTGCTAGATTTGTTGGTACTAACTGCAGGAATGGTTCTCCAGTGAAGAAAATCTGGGTGCCCAAATCTGCCCTTCGAAATCTTCAAGGGAATTTCATCATGACACCACCGAAGAAAAGAAACAACCCTAGGGTAAACTCTTCACCTGGACCAAAGTCGTCAAATGGACGCAAGCCAACCCATGCTCGTACTAACACTTCTATGCACGGAAACAGATAGAGATTTGATGAATATGTGCATTATTATTCAAATCACAATGTGCACAACACTGCTAAGAATTTCTCTTCATATTCTTATGAGTACTATACTCCTCCTGTGAAGAGAAATGCATATTCTTCAATGCCTAAGTTCTCTATCTATGCTTTGCGCTACATTGCTTCTCAGCCACCCCTTCAGATGTGGGTGGTTAAGAAGAAGAACTAATCTCTTCTGCAGGGTCAGGTCTTTAGATACAATAAATGCCTGATGAATTTGCTGAAGGCCTTACAGAAATGCTTGATGGGATGCAAGCTAATCGTGACGAAATGAATTTCTCATTTCACACATCCCCATGTTGCTTGTTATATGCTTATTGATGAAATTCACTGACGAAATTGATCATCATATTTTTCAACTGAAGTATATGAATTTGTAAGTGAAACTAATGCTTCTACATGATGATACTCCAAAAGCTACTAAATGGGTTCTGGACAGTGGCTGCACAAATCATATAACTGGTGATAGGAATCTCCTCACCAATGCTCCCCTCACTCCGTCTCATCTGAAGCATATCACCTATGCCGACAAAGGAAAAAAGCAAGGTATTGGGTCTAGGTAAGGTTGCTATCTCAAAGGATCGACACATGGAAAAAGTGATGCTTGTCGAGTCCTTAGGATACAACCTCATGTCTGTCTCAATGCTTTGTGATCTTGATATGATTGTCATCTTTGGCAAATATAGATGCATTGTGTTAATGGAAGCTGACAAGTCCAAAGTCTTTGAAGGCTTTAGGAGAGGTGATTTTTATATTGTAGATTTCTCTCTAGGTCCTCAACCAGCCACATGCCTACTGGCAAAAGCTTCAGAGTGTTGGCTATGACATCGACGACTTGGACATGCTGGCATGAGGAATTTGAGCACAATCGTCGAGAAGAAGCATATCATTGGCGTCGAGGGCGTCAAATTCGTCAAAGATCACCTTTGCGGTGCTTGTCAAGCTGGAAAGATGACCAGATCCAAACACTCCGCGAAGACAATCATGACCACTTCTCGTCCCTTTGAATTACTTCACATGGATCTCTTTGGTCCCACTCATTATGCTACACTAACCAATGCAGCATCACTCTACGGATTCACCATTGTTGACGATTATTCTCATTACACCTGGGTGCATATCATTACCTTCAAGACTGAAGTGCAGGGCGTCTTCAGACGATTCGCAAGTCGAGCCATGACGAATTATGGCATCAATATCAAGCATATCAGAAGCGACAATGGCACCGAGTTCAAGAACACAGGACTTGATGAGTATCTTGATGAACTTGGTATAACTCATGAGCTCTCTTCTCCCTATACTCCTCGGCAGAATGGAATTGCTGAGCGCAAGAACAGGACACTCATTGAGATGGCCCGCACTATGCTTGATGAATACAATACACCTCGTCGATGCTGGCCTAAAGCAATTGATACAGCTTGTCACATCATCAATCGAGTATATCTTCACAAATTCCTCAAGAAAAATCATATGAGCTCCTCACTGACAAAAATCCTAATGTAAGTTATTACAAAGTCTTCGGTGCGAAATGCTGGATTAGAGATCCTCATCACAATTCTAATTAGCACCAAAAGCACATGAGGGTTTAATGCTTGGTTACGGAAAGGACTCGCATGCCTACAGAGTCTTCAACACCTATCACAACAAGGTTGTTGAAACTGTAGATGTGCGGTTTGATGTAACTAATGGCTTGCAAAGAGAGCACCTGCCTCCTATGCTAGATGAAATGCCTCCTGAGGAATCTATCAAGCTGATGGGCACTGGTAAAATAGTGCCCAGTGAAGAAATAGCTGAAGAAGAAGTGATCATTCCTCGTCTTGAATAAACTGCTGCTCCTGAAGAAAATGATTCTGAGGAAAATGCACAACCTCAATAATGCCCTCGTCCAGCTCATCCGCGAGTGGCGAATGAAGTGCGGATTGAGAAGATCTTCGACAACATCAATGCACCTGGTCCCCTCACCCGCTCAAGGGCTTCACATCTTGCTAACTTTTGTGGGCATTATGCTTTTTTCTCTATCACAGAGCCCACCAAAGTTGATGAAGCATTTCCGGAGCCGCAGTGGATTCAAGCCATGCAAGAAGGATTGCAACAATTCAAGCTCAACAATGTGTGGGAGCTTGTGAATCGACCTGATCCACACAAGCACAATATTATCGGCACTAAGTGGATCTACCGCAACAAGCAAGACAAAAATGGCCAAGTGGTAAGAAACAAGGCTCGTCTTGTAGCGCAAGGCTACATACAGGTTGAGGGTATTGATTTCGGTGAAACTTTTTCACATGTTGCTAGGCTTGAAGCAATTCATGTATTGCTTGCATATGCTAACCATCACAATATTCTCTTATATCAAATGGCTGTGAAAAGTGCATTCCTCAATGATAAGCTTGAGGAAGAAGTATATGTTGCTCAACCACCAGGTTTTGAGGATCCAAAGTATCTAGACAAAGTCTTCAGATTGAACAAGGCTCTCTATAGGCCTCAAGCAAGCCCCACGGGCTTGGTATGATACACTGAAGGAATTCCTAAAGAAAGAGGGTTTCAAACCTGGTTCACTTGATCCTACTTTTTTCACTAAATCTTATGATTGTGAACTATTCGTATGCCAAATATATGTTGGTGATATTATCTTTGGTTGCACTAATAAGCGTTTCAGTGACGAATTTGCATACATGATGCGTGAAGAATATCATATGTCTATGATGGGAGAATTGAAATTCTTCATTGGTCTTCAAATTCATCGACAACCCAATGGCATCTTCATTTCTCAAGAGAAATACCTCAAAGATTGCCTGAAGAAATTCGTCATGCAAGACTGCAAAGGCCTCAAAATTCCAATGCCTTCTAATGGTCAACTCGGCAGTGACGAAAATGGTAGGGATTTCGATCAAAAGGTATATCGCTCCATCATCCGTTCGCTTCTTTACCTATGTGCATCTAGGCTAGATATTATGCTTAGCGTTTGCATGTGTGCCCGATTTCAAGCGACACCAAAGGAATCACACCACTAGGCAGTGAAACGAATTCTTCGATATTTAGCTCACACACCAACGCTTGGATGAAAAGAGGTTCGGCAAGTTGCGGTGTGAGCTAAACATCCTAGAATCTTTGAATGTCCGCTGAAGTGGACACACATCCTAAAGCTTATGCATTTTTTATGACTTTGATGCACAACACATGAAGTAACATTTTTCTTCAATCAATGAAGACTAACTCTCCAAGTGTGAAGAAATTAATGAAGAACTTGGGTCTCAGAACCCTACGACAATTGTACGCAGTGTCTGAAGTCATCAAAGTTCTTATATGGTGGTGTTGGGGAACGTAGTAATTTCAAAAATTTCCTACGCACACGCAAGATCATGGTGATGCATAGCAACGAGAGGGGACAGTGTTGTCTACGTACCATCGTAGACCGTAAGCGGAAGCGTTATATCAACGCGGTTGATGTAGTCGTCCGTCTTCACGATCCGACCGATCCAAGTACCGAAAGCACGGCACCTCCGAGTTCTGCACACGTTCGGCTCCGTGACGTCCTCGCCTTCTCGATCCAGCAAGAGGGGCGAAGTAGTAGATGAGTTCCGGCAGCACGACGGTGTGGTGACGCTGTTGGTGAAGAACAACCTTCGCAGGGCCTCGCCTAAGCACTACGAAAACTATGACGGAGGATAAACTAGAGGAGATGGGGTTGCCGGCACACGGCTTGGTGTTTCTTGATCTGTCTTGGGTGCTAGCCCTACCCCTCTATTTATATGTTGAGCCTTGGGGTCGAAACTTGGAGTAAAAGCCTCCACAAAGTCGGTTTCACCCGAAAGGCAAGAGTCCTTCTCGGACTCCAGGGCCAGACGCCAGGGTTCCCGGCATCTGGACCCAGACGCCAGGGACCCTGGCGTCTGGCCCCTGGACTCCGCAAAAGTTCCTTTTGCGCTTTCCAAAAACCTTGTGGGCTTTCCCCTTTGGCCCAGATAAAGTGTTCTTGTGCCCAAACATTTCGGGAAACATCCGAAACCCCTTCCGATGGATTCCGGAACCTTTCCGGAGATCAAACACTACTATCCACCTATCAATCTTTACTTCCGGACCATTCCGGAGTTCCTCGTCATATCCGTGATCTCATCCAAAACTCCGAACAACATTCGGTCACCAACATACATAACTCATAGTACTATATCGTCAACGAACGTTAAGCGTGCGGACCCTACGGGTTCGAGAACTATGTAGACATGACCGAGACACCTCTCTGGTCAATAACCAATAGCGGGACCTGGATGCCCATATTGGCTCCTACATATTCTACGAAGATCTTTATCGGTCAGACCGCATAACAACATACGTTGTTCCCTTTGTCATCGGTATGTTACTTGCCCGAGATTCGATCGTCGGTATCTCAATACCTAGTTCAATCTCGTTACTGGCAAGTCTCTTTACTCGTTTTGTAATACATCATCCTGCAACTAACTCATTAGTTGCAATGCTTGCAAGGCTTATAGTGATGTGCATTACCGAGTGGGCCCAGAGATACCTCTCCGACAATCGGAGTGACAAATCCTAATCTCGAAATACGCCAACCCAGCAAGTACCTTCGGAGACACCTGTAGAGCACCTTTATAATCACCCAGTTACGTTGTGACATTTGGTAGCACACAAAGTGTTCCTCCGGTAAACGGGAGTTGCATAATCTCATAGTCATAGGAACATGTATAAGTCATGAAGAAAGCAATAGCAACATACTAAACGATCGAGTGCTAAGCTAACGGAATGGTTCAAGTCAATCACATCATTCTCCTAATGATGTGATCCCGTTAATCAAATAACAACTCTTTGTCCATGGTTAGGAAACATAACCATCTTTGATTAACGAGCTAGTCAAGTAGAGGCAGACTAGTGACACTCTGTTTGTCTATGTATTCACACATGTATCAAGTTTACGGTTAATACAATTCTAGCATGAATAATAAACATTTATCATGAAATAAGGAAATAAATAATAACTTTATTATTGCCTCTAGGGCATATTTCCTTCAGTCTCCCACTTGCACTAGAGTCAATAATCTAGTTCACTTCGCCATGTGATTTAACATCAATAGTTCACATCACCATGTGATTAACACCCATAGTTCACATCGTCATGTGACCAACACCCAAAGGGTTTACTAGAGTCAATAATCTAGTTCACATCGCTATGTGATTAACACCCAAAGAGTACTAAGGTGTGATCATGTTTTGCTTGTGAGATAATTTTAGTCAACGGGTCTGTCACATTCAGATCCGTAAGTATTTTGCAAATTTCTATGTCTACAATGCTCCGCACGGAGCTACTCTAGCTAATTGCTCCCACTTTCAATATGCATCTAGACCGAGACTTAGATTCATCTAGATTAGTGCCAAAACTTGCATCGACGTAACCCTTTACGACGAACCTTTTGTCACTTCCATAATCGAGAAACATATCCTTATTCCACTAAGGATAATTTTGACCGCTGTCCAGTGATCTACTCCTAGATCACTATTGTATTCCCTTGCCAAAATCAGTGTAGGGTATACAATAGATCTGGTACACAGCATGGCATACTTTATAGAACCTATGGCCGAGGCATAGGGAATGACTTTCATTCTCTTTCTATCTTCTGCCGTGGTCGGGCTTTGAGTCCTACTCAATTTCACACCTTGTAACACAGGCAAGAAACTCTTTCTTTGACTGTTCCATTTTGAACTACTTCAAAATCTTGTCAAGGTATGTACTCATTGAAAAAACTTATCAAGCGTCTTGATCTATCTCTATAGATCTTGATGCTCAATATGTAAGCAGCTTCACCGAGGTCCTTCTTTGAAAAACTCCTTTCAAATACTCCTTTATGCTTTGCAGAATAATTCTACATTATTTTCGATCAACAATATGTAATTCACATATACTTATCAGAAATGCTGTAGTGCTCCCACTCACTTTCTTGTAAATACAGGCTTCACCGCAAGTCTGTATAAAACATATGCTTTGATCAACTTGTCAAAGCGTATATTCCAACTCCGAGATGCTTGCACCAGTCCATAGATGGATCGCTGGAGCTTGCATATTTTGTTAGGACCTTTAGGATTGACAAAACCTTTTGGTTGCATCATATACAACTCTTCTTTAAGAAATCCATTAAGGAATGTAGTTTCGACATCCATTTGCCAGATTTCATAAAATGTGGCAATTTGCTAACATGATTCGGACAAACTTAAGCAACGCTACGAGTGAGAAAATCTCATCGTAGTCAACACCTTGACCTTTGTCAAATACCTTTTTCCGACAAGTCTAGCTTTGTAGATAGTAACACTACTATCAGCGTCCGTCTTCCTCTTGAAGATCCATTTATTTTCTATGGATTGCCGATCACCGGGCAAGTCAACCAAAGTCCACACTTTGTTCTCATACATGGATCCCATCTCAGATTTCATGGCCTCAAGCCATTTTGCGGAATCTGGGCTCATCATCGTTTCCTCATAGTTCGTAGGTTCGTCATGGTCAAGTAACATGACCTTCAGAACAGGATTACCGTACCACTCTGGTGCGGATTTCATTCTGGTTGACCTACGAGGTTCGGTAGTAACTTGATCTGAAGTTACATGATCATCATCATTAGCTTCCTCACTAATTGGTGTAGGAGTCACAGGAACAGATTTCTATGATGAACTACTTTCCAACAAGGAGCAGGTACAGTTACCTCATCAAGTTCTACTTTCCTCCCAGTCACTTCTTTCGAGAGAAACTCCTTCTCTAGAAAGGATCCATTCTTAGCAACGAATGTCTTGCCTTCGGATCTGTGATAGAAGGTGTACCCAACAGTCTCCTTTGAGTATCCTATGAAGACATATTTCTCCAATTTGGGTTTGAGCTTATCAGGATGAAACTTTTTCATATAAGCATCACAACCCCAAACTTTAAGAAACGACAACTTTGGTTTCTTGCCAAACCACAGTTCATATTGTGTCGTCTCAACGGACTTAGACGGTGCCCTTTTTAACGTGGATGCAGCTGTCTTTAATGCATAACCCCAAAACGATAGTGGTAAATCGGTAAGAGACATCATAGATTGCACCATATCTAATAAAGTACGGTTACGATGTTCGGACACACCATTACACTGTGGTGTTCCAGGTGGCGTGAGCAGTGAAACTATTTCACATTGTTTTAATTGAAGACCAAACTCGTAACTCAAATACTCTTCTCCATGATCAGATCCTATAAACTTTATTTTCTTATTACGATGATTTTCCACTTCACTCTGAAATTATATGAACTTTTCAAATGTTTCAGACTTCTCTTTCATTAAGTAGATATACCCATATCTGCTCAAATCATCTGTGAAGGTCAGAAAATAATGATACCCGCTATGAGCCTCAATATTCAACGGACCACATACATCAGTATGTATGATTTCCAACAAATTTGTTGCTTGCTCCATTGTTCCGGAGAACGGCGTTTTAGTCATCTTGCCCAAGAGGCATGATTCGCAAGCATCAAGTGATTCCAAAATCCCATCAGCATGGAGTTTCTTCATGCGCTTTACACCAATATGGCCTAAACGGCAGTGCCACAAATAAGTTGCACTATCATTATTAACTTTGCATCTTTTGGCTTCAATATTATGAATATGTGTATCACAACGATCGAGATCCAACAAACCATTTTCATTGAGTGTATGACCATAGAAGGTTTTATTCATGTAAATAGATCAACAATTATTCTCTAACTTAAATGAATAACCGTATTGCAATAAACATGATCAAATCATATTCATGCTCAACGTAAACACCAAATAACACTTATTTAGGTTCAACACTAATCCCGAAAGTGTAGGGAGCGTGCGATGATGATCATATCAATCTTGGAACCACTTCCAACACACATCGTCACTTCACCCTTAACTAGTCTCTGTTCATTCTGCAACTCCTGTTTCGAATTACTACTCTTAGCAACTGAACTAGTACCAAATACTAAGGGGTTGCTATAAACACTAGTAAAGTACACATCAATAACATGTATATCGAATATACTTATGTTCACTTTGCCATCCTTCTTATCCGCCAATCACTTGGGGTAGTTCCGCTTTCCAGTGACCAGTCCCTTTGCAGTAGATGCACTTAGTCTCAGGCTTAGGTCCAGACTTGGGCTTCTTCACTTGAGCAGGAACTTGCTTGCCGTTCTTCTTGAAGTTCCCCTTCTTCCCTTTGCCGTTTTCTTGAAACTAGTAGTCTCGTCAACCATCAACACTTGATGTTTTTCTTGATTTCTACCTTCATCGATTTCAGCATCACGAAGAGCTTGGGAATTGTTTCCGTTATCCCTTGCATATTATAGTTCATCACGAAGTTCTACTAACTTGGTGATGGTGACTAGAGAATTCTGCCAATCACTATTTTATCTAGAAGATTAACTCCCACTTGATTCAAGCGATTGTAGTACCCAGACAATCTGAGCACATGCTCACTGCTTGAGCTATTCTCCTCCATCTTTTAGCTATAGAACTTGTTGGAGACTTCATATCTCTCAACTCGGGTATTTGCTTGAAATATTAACTTCAACTCCTGGAACATCTCATATGGTCCATGACGTTCAAAACGTCTTTGAAGTCCCGATTCTAAGCCGTTTAAGCATGGTGCACTAAACTATCAAGTAGTCATCATATTGAGCTAGCCAAACGTTCATAACATCTGTATCTGCTCCTGTAATAGGTTTGTCACCTAACGGTGCATCAAGGACATAATTCTTCTGTGCAGCAATGAGGATAAACCTCACATCACGGTCCAATCCGCATCATTGCTACTAACATCTTTCAACTTAGTTTTCTCTAGGAACATATCAAAAATAAAATAGGGGAGCTAAACGCGAGCTATTGATCTACAACATAGATATGCTAATACTACCAGGACTAAGTTCATGATAAATTTAAGTTCAGTTAATCATATTACTTAAGAACTCCCACTTAGATAGACATCCCTCTAATACTCTAAGTGATCACGTGATCCATATCAACTAAACCATGTCCGATCATCACGTGAGATGGAGTAGTTTATATGGTGAACATCACTATGTTGATCATATCTACTATATGATTCACGCTCGACCTTTCGATCTCCGTGTTCCGAGGCCATATCTGTTATATGCTAGGCTCGTCAAGCTTAACCTGAGTATCCCGCGTGTGCAACTGTTTTGCACCCATTGTATTTGAACGTAGAGCCTATCACACCCGATCATCACGTGGTGTCTCAGCACGAAGAACTTTCGCAACGGTGCATACTCAGGGAGAACACTTATACTTTGAGAATTTAGTGAGGGATCATCTTATAATGCTACCGTCAAGCAAACCAAGATAAGATGTATAAAAGATAAACATCACATGCAATCAATATAAGTGATATGATATGGCCATCATCATCTTGTGCTTGTGATCTCCATCTATGAAGCACCGTCATGATCACCATCGTCACCGGCGCGACACCTTGATCTCCATCGTAGCATCGTTGTCGTCTCGCCAATCTTATGCTTCTACGACTATCGCTACCGCTTAGTGATAAAGTAAAGCATTACAGGGCGATTGCATTGCATACAATAAAGCGACAACCATATGGCTCCTGCCAGTTGCCGATAACTCGGTTACAAAACATGATCATCTCATACAATAAAATTCAGCATCATGTCTTGACCATATCACAACACAACATGCCCTGCAAAAACAAGTTAGACGTCCTCTACTTTGTTGTTGCAAGTTTTACGTGGCTGCTACGGGCTTAGCAAGAACCGTTCTTACCTACGCATCAAAACCACAACGATAGTTTGTCAAGTTGGTGTTGTTTTAACCTTCGCAAGGACCGGGAGTAGCCACACTCGGTTCAACTAAAGTTGGAGAAACTGACAGCCGCCAGCCTCCTATGTGCAAAGCACGTCGGTAGAACCAGTCTCGCGTAAGCGTACGCGTAATGTCGGTCCGGGCCGCTTCATCCAACAATACCGCCGAACCAAAGTATGACATGCTGGTAAGCAGTATGACTTATATCGCCCACAACTCACTTGTGTTCTACTCTTCATATAACATCAACGCATAAAACCAGGCTCTGATACCAATGTTGGGAAACGTAGTAATTTCAAAAATTTCCTACGCACACGCAAGATCATGGTGATGCATAGCAACGAGAGGGGAGAGTGTTGTCTACGTACCCTCGTAGACCGTAAGCGGAAGCGTTATATCAACGCGGTTGATGTAGTCGTACGTCTTCACGATCCAAGTACCGAAAGCACGACACCTCCGAGTTCTGCACACGTTCGGCTCGGTGACGTCCTCGCCTTCTCGATCCAGCGAGAGGGGCGAAGTAGTAGATGAGTTCCGGCAGCACGACGGCGTGGTGACGCTGTTGGTGAAGAACAATCTTCGCAGGGCTTCGCCTAAGCACTACGAAAACTTTGACGAAGGATAAACTAGAGGTGACGGGGTTGCCGGCACACGGCTTAGTGTTTCTTGATCTGTCTTGGGTGCTAGCCCTACCCCTCTATTTATATGTTGAGCCTTGGGGTCGAAACTTGGAGTAAAAGCCTCCACAAAGTCGGTTTCACCCGAAAGGCAAGAGTCCTTCTCGGACTCCAGGGCCAGACGCCAGGGTTCCCGGCATCTGGACCCAGATGCCAGGGACCCTGGCGTCTGGCCCCTGGACTCCGCAAAACTTCCTTTTGCGCTTTCCAAAAACCTCGTGGGCTTTCCCCTTTGGCCCAGATAAAGTGTTCTTGTGCCCAAACAGTTCGGGAAACATCCGGAACCCCTTCCGATGGATTCTGGAACCTTTCCGGAGATCAAACACTACTATCCACATATCAATCTTTACTTCCGGACCATTCCGGGGTTCCTCGTCATATCCGTGATCTCATCCAAAACTCCGAACAACATTCGGTCACCAACATCATAACTCATAGTACTATATCGTCAACGAAAGTTAAGCGTGCGGACCCTACGGGTTCGAGAACTATGTAGACATGACCGAGACACCTCTCTGGTCAATAACCAATAGCGGGACCTGGATGCCCATATTGGCTCCTACATATTCTACGAAGATCTTTATCGGTGAGACCGCATAACAACATACGTTGTTCCCTTTGTCATCGGTATGTTACTTGCCCGAGATTCGATCGTCGGTATCTCAATACCTAGTTCAATCTCGTTACCGGCAAGTCTCTTTACTCGTTCTGTAATACATCATCCTGCAACTAACTCATTAGTTGCAATGCTTGCAAGGCTTATAGTGATGTGCATTACCGAGTGGGCCCAGAGATACCTCTCCGACAATCGGAGTGACAAATCCTAATTTCGAAATACGCCAACCCAGCAAGTACCTTCGGAGACACCTGTAGAGCACCTTTATAATCACCCAGTTACGTTGTGACATTTGGTAGCACACAAGTGTTCCTCCGGTAAACGGGAGTTCCATAATCTCATAGTCATAGGAACATGTATAAGTCATGAAGAAAGCAATAGCAACATACTAAACCATCGAGTGCTAAGCTAACGGAATGGCTCAAGTCAATCACATCATTCTCCTAATGATGTGATCCCGTTAATCAAATAACAACTCTTTGTCCATGGTTAGGAAACATAACCATCTTTGATTAACGAGCTAGTCAAGTAGAGGCATACTAGTGACACTCTGTTTGTCTATGTATTCACACATGTATCAAGTTTCCGGTTAATACAATTCTAGCATGAATAATAAACATTTATCATGAAATAAGGAAATAAATAATAACTTTATTATTGCCTCTAGGGAATATTTCCTTCAGGTGGGTAACGCCACCACCTCTTTATGACATTCTTCACATTCGAGTTTTTTGTCATTTGCCATTTCATCAAACTTTTCAAATTCGTCAAATGAGGTTATTCGTCAAATATATGTTTATTCAAGTTTTTCAATGTCCTCTACAACATCCACATATAGCTAATTCTGCAATTCGATTTCTTCGTCTATGTGGATGTGATCGAACCCGCTCCCCTCTATGCTAAGCTCAACCCACTCTGTTCACAAATTCTTCATGTGCGTTCTACTTGACACTGTTCAAAGTCTTCACTGTGTCCTTGACAGCCGAAGAAATTGCAAACACAATTTAAAAAAAATCTCAAAGTTTTCTTTGGCGGTTGCCACAGTAACTCATCTCGCGCTTCACATGCTCGGATAAGTGTAAAATGCATGCATGACATCTGTCACCGAGATGCGAATGGTTAGGGGCTTATCCGTCCAAAAATTTCGGACCCCTCAGTTTTCACTACGGCTATAAATAGCCATGACCCTGTCAATGTTTGTTCACTCCATCTCTTTGCTCCTTTCGCTCTCAGTCCTCAAACCCTAGCACCACCGCTGGATCTCATCGCCGCTGGAGAAGAGCTTCAGTGCCTCGACTTCTTTGTCGAAGTACTCACACCGGTCGCGGATTTCATCACCTCCGCCGCCACCGTAGACGTCTCTCATCACCAAGTTAGGGCACGAAAGATCCGAGCTGACGATTTCCTTTTCCTCATCGTCCAGTTCATCGAGTTCATCATTAGGGTAATTAGATGCTTATTTACATCCCCTCTTCGATCTTCACTCTACTTGAAATTCTTCAACTGTTGTTTTTACCACTCTTCCAATTCTTCAGCACTCCAATTTGGCCAGTCTTGTGTATTTCATCATTGGCATGCTTAACAAGTAGATTCCTCAGTTGTGCAAATTACTCAAATCTGTACAACTCTGGAACCTAAGTCAAGAACAATTGATGAAATTCTTCAAGACGGCAGGGGTCAATTTCCTCAACTGGTTTATTTTGAAAAATCTCTGAGAACGCATGTGACTCTTCCCTATTTCCTCGCAACTATACTCTGTTCACAGGTACAATGTCTGCAGACGTATCTCTAGGTTCTCATCAACTTAATTCATTTGCAGCACAACTTGAGGAAATACTTCCAACTTCATCAGAGACCTCACAAGTTCAAAATCCTCAGTTGAAGAAAATGGCTGATGGAAAGAGGCCACAGAAAGGTGGAAAGAGAAAGGAAGAACAGACAACATTTGAAATCCCTGATGAATTAGGGTACTGCATGTCTGATGAAAATACTCATGGCAAGGAGACTGATAAGCAACGCAAAACTCGCATGCAGAAAATCAAGAGACACTAGATGTATAAATGGAGAGCTTACGAATATGTCACTCCAAAGTACATGAAGGACTTTGCAGTAAAGCCTCCATGTAAAAGACCACCGCTTGCTCCTGGTCAAGTGGTTGATCCCACAAGTATTCACAAGGGGTGAAGAATTTCCCCAAGAACGGGAGAAGCGTCGAGCTAAGCTTGTCAAACAGGAAAAGAAGGTCGTTGAAGAATTCAATCGTGCCTCAAAGGCTTCAGCTGAAGCAAGTGCAAGTGGCAGTGCAAGCGCTCCAAAGACATCTATGCAAAATAATCCTGAACACAAGCCAAGGCCATCAGATCCAATGCCCTCAGTGGCCAAACCCAAGGCACCAAAAGCTTCAGCTCCAAAGAACTCTGCATCAAAGATTCAAAATGTTCAGTGCCTCCTCGTGCTTCAAGTTCCTCAATGGCAGCAGTTAGAGCTTCAACACTGGTGTCGCTCGTATCTTGTTAGCGCACCAAGTCCCAAGAGCAAGGCCATTGTGCCTCAAGTTGATGAACATGGGCTCGCTGATGAAGAAGAGCTTGCGGGGTTCCTCAGAAGAAAGCAAGAGCAGGCTGCCATTGCTAAGAATTCTTCTGTTCCCATGCTACTGGACCCGAAGAAATTGCTTGATTTCATCGATATCTGGTGCACAAACCCAGACACTCCTCTTGATGACCTCAACCTCCCTCTTGGTCCAGTCCATATGATTTCTTCATTCATCTTGAATGATAAATACATGATTGCACAAGCTAAACTGGTGCACAAGTAGAAAGTTCAAAAGGAGTGGGAGTTGAAGAAGAACATGCTTTCTATGTCTCCTCAACAGTTTGTGACACTACAGTCCGAAATTCTTCAACTGTCTGAGGAATATGAAAGGCGGGCCAATCATTATTGTGGCGTTAAAGCACATTTCATCACTGCCTCAACTAAGGTAGTTGAAGAACACAACAAGAGAGAAGCCGCCAAGTTTGGCCCTGCTTCACCATCAAGTTCATCAGTTTCACCACCAACCACACAGGCCAGTGAGACCGCGCCTTTATCTACTTTAGAGAATGCCAGGGCAAATGAAGAAGTTATGCCTGAAGAAACTATAGGGGCAACAAATGATGTTGCTTCTGACGAAATCCCCAGGGAAACTAAAAGTATTGCACCTGAAGAAATTGCCAGGGTGACTGCATCAGTCATGCTTGATGAAACTGCTCCAACCATTTCCTCAGCAGCAGCTCCACCAATGGCTTCATCTTTGAGCTTATCACCCTTCCTTCTGCATCAGAAGCGAAGAAGACGAAAGCTGCTGAGTAAGAAACCAAGAAGAGAAAGGCATCAACTCCACCGATGCATGAATCACTGAAGAAATTGAAGACGACGACATTGTCTTCAATTGTCATTCCCATTGATGTGATTCCAATCACATCAGCACCCCCTGCTCGTAACCCTGAGAATCTTCAAAGAGTTCCATATGGGGTGGATTATGAAATCCCTGAGGTTGATGATGAAGAAGAAGACGATACCCATTCTGCTGCTACCACAAAGCAAATGGATGAAGAAATTGAGGCTAACACTGATGTTTCTGCGCCTCAAGAGACTGTTCAAACCCCTGAGCTCACACTGCTGATTGAAGAAAATGAGGAGGACATGTATATCGATGGTGAAACAACTCCTCCACTCCATGACGAATATTGGGAAGCAGCTCACCCAAATTCACCCCTCACCACTCCCCTCACAACAGAGCCTCAGTCGCCACAACGCATTGAAGAAATTCCAACCGGCTCTGAAGAACAACCCATGCTCCAAAGCATCCCTGAAGAAGTTCCAGCTGCGGCAGCTCATGAAAAATGCTAATGATGATCCTGATGTTGATGTCATCAATGTATCTCCTCCCCGTGCCGATTCAATCCCCTTAGCAGACACTGCCATAGTACCGACTGCTACCACTGAGGAAGTTGCTCATGCTATGGCCGTCACTGATCCAAACGACTCAACTGGGTCTCCACGCCTAGTCCTTGATGTCAGAAAGAAATGGCACAATCTTTGACCTGTCCCAGTTATGCCCAAGTTTGGCAAAAGCCTCAAGCGACCAAAATTTAACAGCGCCAAATTCTTCGATGAAAAGAATTTCTTCGTTGGCGAGTCACCCTATGACTCGGCCAAGCTAAGACGTTTGAGGTTCTGGACAAGGACGCAGATGAACTTCTATGCTTCACTGTTGTTTGATAAGAAGAAAGTGTTTCCACATCGTCATATTCCTCACATGGATATGGAATCTATTCCTTGCTTCCAGCCTGTTTTGGCTATGATACATGATGCTGGACTGATGAACTTCTGCACAGATGTATGCGACTGGAATGAAGAATTTATTCTTCAATTTTATGCTACTGTGCACTTCTCAGGCAACGCTGATGACACGGCTACTTGGGCTCTGGACTGGATGAGTGAAGACACTCACTTCAAAGCACCTATTGATGAATTACTTCATGCTCTTCCAGTGGATCCACCCTAAGGAGCCAAGAAATTTTATGAAGAACCTGAGCTGCCCAATCATCTGATGCAAGTGCTGATGAAGCCAATGGCTGAAGGAAATGCTCTAAGGACAACCTTCCTCATGATGGATTTGCTATATGCGCCAAAGACTATGTATCGCATACTGGCAAAGACCCTCTGTTCGATCAAAGGCCACAATTCCAACACTGAAGAAGTTGTGGGAGTCATGAAGAATTTGTTGTTCCACATCATACATGGCACTCCCATCAACATTCATGATTTCTTTCTGAGAACTTTGGTCACTATCGCTCACTCCCCATTTGACTTGAAACCGTATGCACCCTCGATTATGAGATTCATCAGATCCTGGTCTTCAATCCACTACAAGGCTGATCGTCAGAATCATCTGAGTTATATGCCTGATGTCAAAGTTCTCCAAAGCACATTGTGCACAGTTCCTGGCAAAGGCAAGAGCGTTATCAATGAAGGAATGCGTCCCCTTGATGGACAATTTCTTCAACCCATTTCTAGCTCCATAGCTGATGAATCTGCCAGCCAAGACACTGCAGCAAAAGCCTCAAAACCATCTTCTTCAGCAGAAGCACCACGTGTCATGACTGACCGTGAGCTGCTTATCAGTCTTCATCAGAAAGTTGACAAGAATCACCGCTAGGTTAAGCGTCAGTTCATAGCTATACAAGCCAACATGACTATGATGCATAACGCAGTACGCAAGAACAGATATTATCTCCATGAGATATTTGATCGCAGCTGGGCCATACTCTCACATCTGAAGACAGATGAAGAACTTGCCGCTAAAGATTTCCAAATGAACTTTGACTGGGCTGAACCGCCAAGGAATAAATTCAAGAACACTCAAGTTCCTCCTCTGATTCCAAGCTCCGAGAATTCATCATGCACCACTAATGAAAATGAAGTTGTTCAAGACACTGCTGCTGGTCCTTCTACGCCACGTGACCCCAACAAAGGTGGCGCTCCTTCGTCTCTTCCTTGATGATTTTCTTCAGGGGGCACTAGTTCTCAAATTCCTCACCTTTTGGTCATTTGATGACAAAGGGGGAGAAGTTTGAGTTAGTCTTCAAGCGGGTCATTATATGTTTTTTTTTGCTTAAGTTGCAACTCTTGAACTTTTCTGGATGTGCTCTTGATGAGTTGTAACTTAATAACTGTTGGTCGTCTGACTCTTTTGCTTCATTTTATACGCATGCTCTGATCTTAAATATATATCTGCTCATGCATGTACAAATTTGTCAGACACCAATTTTCGTCATGCATTCATATTCTTCAAACATCTTATGATCATGCATGATTGGATTCCAAGATATAGGGGAAGATCTCCACAAATTCAACCTGCAATGTGCATTTGCAATCCAAAGCAAATCCTCATATGCACATCTTCAGGGGGAGTTCCTCAATATCTTGTAACCAATTTCTTCAAAACTTTGTACTTATGCTTCAATTATTTTTACTGCAACCTAACCAATTTGTCATCAATCACCAAAAAGGGGAGATTGTAAGTGCATCAAGTGCCCCCTTAGTGGTTTTGGAGTATTGACGAGAAATACGTTGAGGAACTAATGAGTTTGTGAGTATACACAGGTGACAGAGTCACGAAAGATTTGGTTTAACACATGGAAGACGCCCCCAAAAAAAGTATTTCTTCAAGTGAAGAAATTGGTGATGAAATTGGTACGGCCTTTGAAGAAATTGATGTGAAGACTTTCAAGCTTGAAGACTTTGTTTTCATAGTTTCTTTTCTTCTTCTTCGAGTCATAGGAAAAACCGTACTGTTAAAGGGGGTCTAGGTGAATCATATTTCACATTTCCAAAGTGATTCTCAAACATATTCAAACCTATACACAAAAGCCGCTTCGAGTGAAGCCTTTGGAAATCTCTAGTATAGCTGAGGCATTTGCTAGCGATAGTGACGTAGTTCATCTGGGCGCTGACAAATTTGGTCATGCTGAGGAGTTAGGAGTTCGCCAGTGTGTTCTGCCTAAAAGTGAGGAAATTGAGTGCCCGGCGAATTTGAGAGTTCAAATTCCAACCGTTGCTACGCCGCGTGCCAGCTGTCGAGTGGATCCTTATCTTGACAACGGTCGAATCAGAGAAGGGCATTTATGACATTTCATGTCGGGTTGCCCCTGGCTATAAATAGCCGCATCCACAACCACTTGTTGGTTGGCTGCTCCGAGAGAAACTGACCCTTGTCATAAGAGGGCAACCCATCCTCTGACCACTTTGAGAGAATCCTAAGTGAGGAAAAACCCAGAGCCAAAGTGATTGAGCATCACTGAAGAGATTGATCTGTGTGATCCGATGCCTGTTACATTTCAAGACTATCATTCTTCCAGATGGTCAGGCGTCATGTTCTGAGTACACCAAGAGTCATGTGGTGTGCTGATGAACAAGTCTGTGAAGGTTTTAGAAGTCTACCTTGAAGACTTACTGTAAGTGCATCAAGTGCCCCCTTAGTGGTTTTGCAGTATTGACGACAAATAGGTTGAGGAACTAACAGTTTGTGAGTATACATAGGTGACAGAGTCACAAGAGATTTGGTATAACACATGGAAGACGACCCCTAAAATGTATTTCTTCAAGTGAAGAAATTGGTGATGAAATTGGTACGACCTGTGAATAAATTGATGTGAAGACTTTGTTTTCATAGTGAGATGGACCATGACATCAAAGAATGATGGTGGGAAAAACATCTCAAGGCTGGACAATATTCTTGCAATATCTCTTGCATATAATCCAACTCTTCAGGATCTACAACTTTCTACCATAGTTTGTTGAAGAAATCACAAAGCTCAATTAGTGTGTTTCTTATATCCGTGTCCATCATATTCCTTATGGCCACCGGGATGATTTGTGTCAACATTATGTGGCAATCATGTGACTTCATGTGTCCCAACTTCATTTTACCTGAGCTCACATCCATGAGACTTTTGATGTTTGCGGAGTAGGAAGAGGGTGTCTTAACTGACAACAAATAGTTGAAGAGCCCTGTTACTTCTTTTGTACTGAAATTGTAACTCTGGCGAGTGTGGAGGTATTTGTTATCATATTCTGCTTCACTCTTGCGTTCTGATTGATCACCAAGCATATCGACTCATGCAATATCACCATCCTTTGTTTTACCTTTAATCTTGAGCAGAGTACCAAGGATGCTTTCACATACATTCTTCTCTACATGCATGACATCGATACAGTAACGTACATGTAGAATCTCCCAGTAAGGTAATTCCTAGAACACTGATTTCTTCTTAAACACTTGATTCCTGGGTGTTTGTTTCACCGTCAAAGCGTGGTTCTTGCCAAGCACAACATTAATTTGTTTAGCCATGTTGTGGACCCAACTCCCCAGCATAAGGTCTTGGTCCCAAACCTACCTCTGTCGTACCATCAAATTCAGCTTTCATCTTTCGGTATGGGTGATCTTTCCGTAAGAACCGACGATGACGCAAATACACGATTTTGTGCGAGTCGAGAAGAAATCTGCTAGTTGTCCTATCCATGCATGTGACACACCCTACATCTCCCTTTGTTTTCTGCCCCGATGTGTTGCCTAATGCCGGTATTTCTTGAATGGTGTGCAGCAACATCGCATGTAGATCGAAAAACTCCTTTTTGTAAGCATAATAACATTTTACAGCAGGCTCTTTTACCCACAATGTTAGAAGTTCTTCTACCAGTAGCTGAAAGTAAATGTCGATGTCACTTCCAGGTTGCTTTGGGCCTTGGATAATCATTGACATCATGATGTGTTTTTTCTTCATACTCAACCAAGGAGCAAGGTTATATATGCACAGAAGTACCGGCCTTGTGCTGTGTTTGGTGCTCATATCGCCAAAAGGATTCATCCCATCAGTACACTCCCCGAGCCTTATACTTCTAGGATCCTTGGCAAGCTCTCCAAACTTGTTGTCGGTTAATTCCCACTGAGCCCCATCTTTCGGGTGCCTGCTATATTTATCCGTGGTTCGCTCGTCATGATGCCACCACAACCTCTTTGCCTCTCTAGGGTCTGCAAACAAACGACTCAACCTTGGAATTAAAGGCAAGTACCAAACAACCTTAAACGGGATTCCTATCTTGATCTCGTCGTCCAATTTATACTTGTCCTTTGCTCTCCTGCGCTTGTATCGCGCATGCTTGCATGTGGGACATGCACGCAAATCTGTGTATGCACCATGGTACAATGGTCAATCATTCACACAAGCGTGTATCTTCTGTAATGGGCAAATAATTTTCTTCGCTTCGTTCGTGCTTTTGGGGAGCACATTATCTTTCGGAAGAATTTATTTGAAAAGACCTAACAACTCTATGAAGCCCTTGTTTGATAGACCATTTGCTGCTTTAAATCTGAGAAGCGCCAGTGTGCCACTCAACTTGCAATATTTCTTTTTTTTGCATACAAATATTTCTTGGACTTCGCATCAATGGTTGGCAGATCCTTTTACCCAATCATATCTTTTTTGGGCCCTTGAAATCTGCAATCATAGCAGCAAAATCTGGCATATCAAGGTCATCGTCGTCTTGGTTTTACAGTGGGGTTTTCGGCTTTTCGGTGTTCCATTGGTAGCTTGACACCTCAACCCTGATGTTAGATTCAACATCCATGTGACTCTGACCGGGGTTTGGCATCTCGCAGCCCTGGGTATATTCATCCATGGCCTGCTCTTCACCGTGTCTGGTCCAACGTGTATATCCATCCATGAATCCCCAAGTGAGTAAGTGGAACTCGACAACTGTAACTTTATGTGACTCTGTATTAGCACAATGACTGCATGGACATAGGATGTAATCCTCATTGCCAATTCTCTTCTTTGTACTTTCAGCCAAATTGATGAACTCCGTCACACCACTGATAAAATCTGAGCTTCTCCAATTCTTCATCCATTCAGATCGTTCCATCTGCACCACACGAAGGGTAATTAAAAACAAAACAACAACATTAACACATAGATTAACTGATGCCCAAAGATGTGTGCATAAATCACAAGATTTTATTTTCAAAATTACTAAGGGCGCTCAATATTGTTATCCACCCGTGCGATGACAAAAATTAATGGCCAGTCAATTTACATGCAGAGTAGTACAACACTACCCTTATGAATTGAATACCTTAATTAAGCCACTCGATGAAAAGAATACCTTAATTAATTAGCCACGCGGCGACCTACACCCAGCATACAGAGAAGCGTGATGCGACGGCACGCCGAGACAGCAGGGTCGAGGAGCAAAGCTTAGTGGGGCAACCTCCTGAAGTTCGACCTCCACTATCCCGCCATCGACCGCGATGGATGTGCTCCAATCACGCCGTGGCCGACCTCGATGGTTGAGCTCCTCCTATCTCCCGCCGCAGATCGGGTATTGACCTCCTATGATGCCGCCACCGCCCACCGACCGAGGACTGACCTCTTATCCGGTAGCCGCTGCCTTGGTCGTCCGCCGTCGCCATCTCTATCTGCAGAGCGGCTGTTTTTATTTTTTTACGGGTATCCGCAGAGTGGCTGTTTACCCTAAGTATTACTGTAACTCAATTATTGCATACCCATATGTACATGGTAATACATCACATACGCTTATGTCACGGCAATCGTGTCTCACCTACATTGTCTTGTCACACGGTTTGGTACGGAAATCATGTGTGAAGTTGTAATACCTAACACAAACGACATGTATAAACCGTGTGCCATATACAACATAGTGCAATAAGTAGTTCCCGACCGTTAGCATATCACCATAGTTTTCCCATTTCCCCCAAATCCCTAGATAGCTTCCAAATTCCCTCGCGTGGCGCTGACATAAGGGGAATGCAGATGAGTGGTGCTAATGGTTTTGGTGCGGCTGCTCCTGCTCGTATCGCCCCTCTCGGCAGCGCCGCCACGACGGCGGTCACCGCCGAGCACTTGCCTAAGGTCATAAGAAGGCAGGTGTACACGGATCTGAATCGTCCTGTCAGGTTCCAATCTATCCCGATCTTTTTTAGCATGTCCAAAGTAGCTTGCTGCTCAATCCGTCCTGAATGACCCCCCCCCAAGGAAAGCGATTAGCCGCCGGATCCGTAGTATGACTCCACCAACATGAGTTTGATTCCGAGTTTTGCGCCACCGAGAAGTACAAAAAGCTGAGTTGTGTGCATGAACACACTCCCGCTCGACGTGTATGCACGGAGGGATTCGACATTGGCAGACGGATTGTTAGTTGCCCATACCGGAGGAACACCTTGTGTGCTATCAAATGTCACAACATAACTGGGTGATTATAAAGATGCTCTACAGGTGTCTCTGAAGGTGTTTGTTGAGTTGGCATAGATCGAGATTAGGATTTGTCACTCCGTGTATCAGAGAGGTATCTCTGGGCCCTCTCGGTAATGCACATCATTATAAGCATTGTGACTAATGAGTTAGTTGCGGGATGATGCATTACGGAACGAGTAAAGAGACTTGCCGGTAACGAGATTGAACTAGGTATGAGGATACCGACGATCGAATCTCGGGCAAGTAACATACCGATGACAAAGGCAACAACGTATGTTGTTATGCGGTTTGACCGATAAAGATCTTCGTAGAATATGTAGGAGCCAATATGAGCATCCAGGTTCCGCTATTGGTTATTGACCGGAGATGTGTCTCGGTCATGTCTACATAGTTCTCGAACCCGTAGGGTCCGCACGCTTAACGTTCGATGACGATTAGTATTATGAGTTATGTGATTTGATGTACCGAAGGTTGTTCGGAGTCCCGGATGAGACCAAGGACATGACGAGGAGTCTCAAAATGGTCGAGACGTAAAGATCAATATATTGGAAGGCTATATTCAGACATCGGAAAGGTTCCGAGTGATTCGGGTATTTTTCGGAGTACCGGAGAGTTACAGGAATTCGCCGGGAGAAGTAATGGGCCTTATTGGGCTTTAGTGGAGAGAGGGGAGAAGGGCCAAGAGGTGGCGCGCGCCTCCCCCCTGCCCAAACCGAACTGGACAAGGGGTGGGGGCGCGCCCCCCCTTTCCTTCTCCCTCTCCCTCTCTTTCCTTCTCTCCTAGTCCGAATAGGAAAGAGGAAGGGAATCCTACTTGGACTGGGGAGTCCTAGTAGGATTCCCCACACCTGGCGCGCCCCCCTTGGCCTAGTAGGATTCCCCACACCTGGCACGCCCCCTTGGGCTGGCCACCTCTTCCCTCCACTCCTTTATATACGTGGCCAGGGGGCACCCCAAAGGCACTCAAGATTTGTCTTAGCCGTGTGCGGTGCCCCCTCCACAGTTACACACCTCGGTCATATCGTCGTAGTGCTTAGGCGAAGCCCTGCGCCGGTAACTTCATCATCACCGTCACCACGCCGTCGTGCTGAAGGAACTCTCCCTTGGCCTCAACTGGATCAAGAGTTCGAGGGACGTCACCAAGCTGAGCGTGTGCAGATCGCGGAGGTACCGTGCGTTTGGTACTTGGATCGGTGCGATCGCGAAGACGTTCGACTACATCAACCGCATTACTAAACGCTTCCGCTTTCGGTCTATGAGGGTACGTAGACACACTCTCCCCGCTCGTTGCTATGCATCACCTAGATAGATCTTGCGTGTTCGTAGGAATTTTTTTGAAATTACTGCGTTCCCCAACAATAAGTGCTTATGGAAAAGAACTTGCGTGACATCTTTTGTCCTACCCTCCTATGGCAGCGGGGTCCTAATGGAAACTAAGGGATATTAAGGTCTCCTTTTAATAGAGAACCGGACCAAAGCATTAGCACTTAGTGAATACATGAACTTCTCAAACTACGGTAATCACCAGAAAGAATCCCAATTATTGTCACCTTGGGGTATGCGGATCATAACTCGTAATAGGTGTCTACAACTTGCAAGATCGGATCAAGAACACAAATATATTCATGAAAACATAATAGGTTCAGATCTGAAATCACGACACTTGGGCCCTAGTGACAAGCATTAAGCATAGCAAAGTCATAGCAACATCAATCTCAGAACATAGTGGATACTAGGGATCAAACCCTAACAAAACTAACTCAATTACATGATAAATCTCATCCAAGCCATCACCGTCAGCAAGCCTACGATAGAATTACTCACGCACGGCGGTGAGCATCATGAAATTGGTGATGAAGGAAGGTTGGTGATGATGATGGCGACGAATCCCCCTCTCCGGAGCCCCGAACGGACTCGACTTTAGCCCTCCCGATAAAAGAATAGGAGGCGGCGGCGGCTCCGTATTGTAAAACGCGATGAATCCTTCTCTCTGATTTTTCTCTCCATGGATGTGAATATATAGCGTTGGAATTAGGGTCGGAGGAGGTCCAGGGGGCCCACAAGCCACCTTGGTGTGCCCCAGGGGGCGCCCCCAGGCTAGGGTGGACCCCCTCTGGTTGGTTCTTCTGCCAATATTTTCTATTAATTCCAAAAATATTCTCCGTAAATTTTCAGGTCAATCCGACAACTTTTTTTTCTGCACAAAAATAACACCAAGGCAATTCTGCTGAAAAAAACGTCAGTCCGGGTTAGTTCCATTCAAATCGTGCCCCAGGGGGCGCCCCTTTATCGCGTTGGGTGCAAGTTGGTGTTAGTTTGTGCAGGTATTCGGTGGCTTGCGCGTTGTCTCCTACTGGATTGATACCTTGGTTCTCAAAAGCTGAGGGAAATACTTACTCTACTTTGCTGCATCACCCTTTCCTCTTCAAGGGAAAAACCAACGCAAGCTCAAGAGGTAGCAGGAAGAATTTCTGGCGCCTTTGCCAGGGAGATCTACGCCAAGCAAAGACATACCAAGTAACCATCATAAACTCTCATCCCTCGCATTACATTATTTTCCATTCGCCTCTCGTTTTCCGCTCCCCCACTTCTAAAACGATTTTCGAAAAAATTCGCCTTTTCTTCGCCCCTCTTTCGGTCGTCTTCCTTGTTTGCCTTTCTGTTTGCTCATTTACTAGTTGCCACCATGTCTGAAACTGGGAGGTTATTGTTGAAAAGGATAGTAGTAATGATGGGGGAAACTTTGATGCTTTTGCTAATTCTAATCCTGATGAAGAATCTACTATCTTGCACGCAAAAAAATCGCATTGGTGGCAGAAATATTATTGGGAAAGGGGTTATTCAAGATTTCTTTACTTGTGTCGGTGCACTCCCCACCTTGGGTGGATCTATTCTCCATAAGACTAGTAGCCTTGGGGATGCTATATCTTCACTCATAGTTGAGCTTGAGAGACAATTCGTTCATATGCATCCTTCCATACAAAGGATCTTTTTAGAATTTTCAAATATTGAGCATTCTTCTGTTAAGCGTGCCGCCACTATATTTCTAGCTCATGAGTTTAGATTTATTATGAAAGAAGCTAGTGAATTTTTGCGCATAGAAAGTAGATGGTGGTCGTCCTCCCATAGAGGGAATTATTTTTAATCAAGAGGACATAATGCGTTTACGATCTTTAGATCATGTTGCTTATAATGAAAATTTAAGAAAGAGAGTCCCTAACAATGATTTAGTTGATAAGATTTTTGATGTTAATGATAATTTTGCTATACAAAACAACGGATTGGGTTTCTCTCTTGGACACAAGCCCGTGACTTTTTGCCAAAAGAATGCTTATAATGATGAGTTGGTCATACAATATGAAGGGCCGAAGGAGGAACCAATCCCTCCCGAGGTTGATCTTGGGGATTCTTATCCTATTAAATTTAGCCCTTTTGATTACTTTTGCTTACCACAAAGAAAACTTGCTGCTGAACGAAGGGAGTATGAGATGAGTTTTTGAGATCTTCCTTATCATTATTACACCTAGATCTATTCGTGTTTTATGCCTAGCTAAGGGCGTTAAACAATAGCGCTTGTTGGGAGGCAACCCAATTTTATTTTATTTTTTGCTTTAAATAATTCATCTAGCCTCTGGTTAGATGTGGTTTTGTGTTTTAGTTAGTGTTTGTGCCAAGTAAGACCTTTGGGATAGCTTACGGTAATAGTTGATTTGATCTTGCTGAAAAACAGAAACTTTTGCGCTCACTCCCAGAATTGTTGAAAATCACAGGAGTGTGATAAAATATTGATTATTTTTTCAGAAGATTAATAAACAAATTTCTCAGGTCATCCTAAGTTTTTCAGAATTTTTGGAGTTACCGAAGTATTTGTAATACCCAGATTACTATAGAATGTTCTGTTTTTGACAGATTCTGTTTTTCGTGTGTCGCTTGCTTATTTTGATGCATCTATGGCTAGTATCGGGGGGTATGAACCATGGAAAATTTGGAATACAGTAGATATTACACCATTATAAATAAATAATGAGTTCACAACAGTACCAAAAGTGGTGATTTATTTTCTTATACTAACAGAGCTTATGAGATTTTTCTGTTGAGTTTTGTGTTGTGAAGTTTTCAAGTTTTGGGCAAGGATTTGATGGAGTATGGAATAAGGAGTGTCAAGAGCCTAAGCTTGGGGATGCCCAAGGCACCCCAAGGTAATATTCATGAATCCCCCTCTACGGAGCCCCGAACGGACTCCAGATCAGCCCTCCCGATGAAGAACAGGAGGCGGCGGTGCCTCCGTATCGTAAAACGCGATGAATCGTTCTCTCTGATTTTTTTCTCCACGGATGTGAATATATAGCGTTGGAATTAGGGCCAGAGGAGGTCCAGGGGGGCCACAAGCCACCTAGGTGCGCCCCAGGGGGGCACGCCCCATAGGCTTGTGGCCAATGGGTGGACCCCTCTGGTTGGTTCTTTCGCCAATATTTTTTATTAATTCCAAAAATACTCTCCGTAAATTTTAATGTCAATCCGAGAACTTTATTTCTGCACAAAAATAACACCATGGCAATTCTGCTGAAAATAGTGTCAGTCCGGGTTAGTTCCATTCAAATCATGCAAGGTAGAGTCCAAAACAAGGGCAAAGAGTTTGGAAAAGTAGATACGATGGAGACGTATCACTAACCCGGACTGACGTTGTTCTCAGCAGAACTACCATGGTGTTGATTTTGTGCAGAAATAAAAGTTCTGGGAATCGGACGAAACTTTGCGGAGATTTTTTATTGAACAAATAAAAATACTGGAACGAAGATCCACTGGAGGGGGCCACCTATTGTCCACAAGACAACAGGGCACCCTGATGTCTTGCGGGGCCCCAAGCGACGGTCTGACCTAATTCCAAGCTTATAAATTTTGTCTTCCCGAGAAAAAAATAAGAGAAGAATTTTATCGCGTTTTACGATATGGAGCCGCCGCCACCTCCTGTTCTTCATCGGGAAGGCTGATCTGGAGTCCGTTCGGGGCTCCGGAGAGGGGTATCCGTCGTTCATCAACAATTCCATGATGCTCACCACCGGGAGTGAGTAATTACTTCGTAGGCTTGCTGGACGGTGATGGAGATGGATGAGATTTGTCATGTAATCGAGTCAATTTGTTAGGGCTTGATCCCTAATATCTACTATGTTCTGAGATTGATGTTGCTATCACTTTGCTATGCTTAATGCTTGTCACTAGGGCCCGAGTGCCATGATTACAGATCTGAACCCTTTATTTTCATCAATATATTTGAGTTCTTGATCCTATCTGCTAGTTGTACGCGCTTGTTATTGTTCTGAACCGTAGACCCCAAGGTGACAATAATTGGGATACTCTCCGAGGATGATAGGAGTTCATATATTCACCATGTGTTAACGCTTTATTCTGATTCTCTATTAAAAAGAGGCCTTAATTACCCATAGATTTTCTTATGGACCCCGCTGTCACGGGAGGGTAGGACAGAAGATGTTAGACAAGTTCTTATTATAAGCACGTATGACTATATACGGAATATATGGCTACATTGAATTGATGAATTGGAGCTATTGTGTATCGTTCTAGGTTGTGACTGTTACATCACGAATGTCATCCATACAAATATCAATCGTTGATACAATGCCTATGCTTTACTCATACTTTGTTTGCTAAGTTAGTACTATTGTTGCTGCTCCTACAATCACTACAAAACTGCTACTGTTAATGTTACTGTTACTATTGTTACTGCTACTATCAAATTATCACACTACTGTGCTACTAAACACTTTGTTGCAGAGAAATTACTTCCCAGGTGTGGTTGAATTGACAACTCAACTTCTAAAACTCATAAATATTCTTTGGCCGCCCTTGTGTCGAATCACTAAATTTGGGTAAAATACTACCCTCAAAGACTGTTGCGATCCCCTATACTTGTGGGTCATCATAGCCTGATATTTATGAACTGGAAGTCAATTTGAGAACTAACACAAGGTACAAGGGAAACAAAACAAAAATACTCAAATAGGACAAGATCAACACCAAATTCTCCTCAAATCCTAAGTCAATACAAGAGATGTGTCTTAGATCAAAGAACAACAAAGGGAAGTCAAGTAACAATGGTAGTTCTTCCCAATCTCTAGGAGATATGGATGTCTTGAGGGATATTCTTCCCCAAATCTCAAACAGAGACGGAGGCCTTGGAATCCATGAGGATTCTTATCCAACTAGGAGGTCTTGATCATCTAGGAGGTCTTGATAAACTAGGAGGTCTTGGTCATCTAGAAAATCCATGAGGCCAACAAATTAATGAGCCATATGGAGCTGCGCGAGGAGATCGAAAATGATATCACCTGGAGATGGTCAGCAAACAGTGAGTACTCGACGATGTGCCATACACGGCGCAATTCTCAGGTGCAAAGATTACCACTATGAACCGTTTGGAAGCCCCCCCCCAAGGTTAAGTTCTTCGAGTGAGTTGCGATTCAAAATAGGGTATGTACTGATGACTAGCTTGAGAAGAGAGGTTGGAAAAATTGTGATTTGTGCACCCTGTGTAAGAGAGCTAATGAGACCATGGGGGCTAGGCATTTGGGAGTCATTATCGCGAGAGTAGTTGTTTTGTATCATTCCCCTTTGATGTTCTCGCCGAGCGATAGCTTCGTAACACCTTCTCATTAATTAATGAATCGGGCAAATCTTTTGCCTCTATTTCAAAAAAAAAAGATTCACATAACCTCTTTTTGTTGTGACCACTCAGAAAATTGCTAAACACGTGCCATATCAACTTCCAGTCCACTATCTGAAAATAGTCATAAACCCTCCAAGGTTTCATCAGAAAAAAACAAATCCCGAATTGGTCTGATGTGAAAGCATCAAGTTCTATGTCATTTCGAAAAGGGCACTACTATACGGATGGCACTTAACGGCTTAAATTTGCATGACATTACGTATCGCATCATCCATGGGCAGGCAGTTGGATTAGCCATCGTGTCAGCGTCATTCAGCAAAATGTCGTGTGTGAAGTACTTCGGTTTCAAAAAAACATTCCATCCTGTCACTAGGCACTGGAGACCTCCGCATTTCACCTCAAAGGACTTGTTTAGTTGCCCGCATGAGGCCCAAACAGGCCCGTGCGGGAAGAAAATGGGTTGTCTTGTTACATGCGTTCACTGTTTAGCCTGCATAGCATGAAACTTAAAGCACCTTGAGGAGCCACGCTGGGAACCGCCAAATCGGCAAATTTTAGCCCGTTGGGAACCGCCAAATCGGCAAATTTTTCACAGCCAGGCCTGCGGGATGCATGTGGGCAGCGGCGGCTGCACTCGAGGAGCCACGCTTGAGACGTCTCATTTGTTTCCTGAGGCACCGGCAATAATTACCCTCGCCTTCCCTCACCGCTCTCTCTCTCCACTCTCACACTGGCGGCAGCGATCAACGCATCAAAGAACAACAAGGCGACCACCGCCCTCCATTACCAACATCATCCGCAACACTTTGGCAATGGCAGTAAGCCCTATTTTCACCTCCTCGCTTACGATTCGCGCTCTAGGGGAATGGGGAATCGGGGTAAATAGCCATAGGATTGATCAAGACTTCTTCATAAGTACTAGGCAATGATGGATTTTAGGGTTTCAATTGGGATTGAGCACAAAGGGAATGGGTATTCGGGGTTAATCTTACACAGTAGCGGTAAATCCTAGCCGTGGCGACCCTGGAGGTGCTTGGAGCGGCAGGGGCCCTTGGTGTAGTTATCCTCCGGTTCAGCCATAGCATGAAGCGTCTCGCCATCCTCGTCGTCGTCCAGATCGATTGGCATACTATGGTGGTTTGGCTCCGATGCCCTGACCACCACCTCCACCGCTTCTTCTTCCTCCTTCAGCTCCAGAGCGATGACCTCCGGCGCCACCAATGCCTTAGTCTAGAACGCTGCGGCACGCTTGTGTTGAGGAGCTCTGTACCCCCTGTACTTGGCCCATCTTTCCCTCTAAGTAGCATCGACGGAGTTGGCCTGATTCATGGCCTAGCGCAGGATGTCCACTGACGTAGCGCCCTTCACTGGGTCAGAAATCATCGTCTATAAATCCCTCATGTCGCCTTCTTTACCACCACGTCTGCCTCCTTATGCATGCCATCGATGCTAGTGAAGTTCGAGCACACTTCCATGGTGTTCTCGAACTTGATGCGGTCACTGAGCGAGCACCCGAAGAAGAAAGCTCCATCCAATGCCCTAGGGGAAGTGGTTTGGGATAAGGTTCACAGCGATGGAGAAGTGGAAGAAGAGTGGGAATGAGAGACATAGAGGGTTAATTCAGTGCGGTGGTGGGTAAGTAGTGAGCGTTTGGGTGGGTAACTATAGGGGCTTTGGACGATAGGGTTTAATGTTGACCAACATTTAAACTTTGTGCTAATCATAATGCAGATCGAGACGGAGAACAAGTGCAAGGAGGTGGTGCCATTTGTGGAGAAGGGCAGGGAGGTGGTGCCGGCCATGGAGAAGGGCAAGGAGATGGTGCCGCCCTTGGAGGAGGTGTCGCCCACGGCCGAGGACGTGGTGCTAGAGGAGCCCCTGGAGGCAAGCACCAGAACTACGGGCACCACCATGAGGAGACAAGGCCAACTCACTTCTGCAAGGCGATCCTTGCCCCGAAGCTGGAGTGTCTGCCTATCGCTCTGAACTTCACGAAGCACTTCCCACCCGTGCCTCGGGAGTTTAAGCTGAAGACGAACACCGGCTGCGCATGGAGCGTTACGGTTTGGCTGATGAATGGCAGGGTCACCCTTGATCAGGATTGGCCCCCCTTCGCCGTCGTTCACTAGATCGGTATCGGGTACATGGTCACCTTCAAATTGTTGACTCCCGACACTCTGAGAGTGATCGTCTTCAAAGACGACGGCATTGAAGTGGTGACCAAGTGTGGGAAGCACGACGACGCCTTCACCGTGAACGTCTAGGACAGCTCTGTTGCGCGTGATGTTTTGGTTTGGACTATGTTGTATTAGTTGGTTGAAAGCTGCTTGATTTAGTTTAAAACTATGTTTATATGCTATCTATTTGTGTGTCTTTGGTTTGTGTTGCATGCCTAGTGTGCTGGTATCTCGTCACCTCCACAAGGAGGTTAGTAGACAACATGTGTTACATGTAACAAACACAATGGCTTGTGTCTCCGCCTAAACAAGCGGGTAACCAAATAGCCTACCTTTCGTTCTGCCCCAGAAAAGCTAGAGGGTATGCGAGCAACCAAACAACATGCAGATTCTCAAAAAAAAAACCAAACAACATGCAGATGATTGATTATTTTTTCTCGGCCAGGTTGAATTGAGACACTGATGCAATGCAGGTAAAATCCTTACTCACAGTCAAACACTTCCAAAGCTGCATGGAACGCATGTGATAAGCAATCCAAACAATTAAGAAAAAAACTGCGTAGAACGCGCGCACCGGGGAATGGGCAAACTGGGGAAGGTTTCGCGCGCGTACAGCAGAGATGCCAGCCGTTTTCTCCTGTGAAAGTTTCTTTCGGAAACCCTTGTGAAAGAATTTGCCGGAGTGGAATTTTGGGCGCATTTGTTTTGCGCACCTGGTGGCGACGTTCAGGTACGTGAGGAAAACTATTCTAGGTTGGTTCCAAAACAAGAAACTGTGGAGTAACGTGTGACGCCAAACTTGGTTAGCCGGACGTCCGCGAGTTCATTGCATCAAAGCCAGTGTACGTGATCACGACGCCAAACTCTGCGTCTCTGTGCATGCATAAATCTATCTGAGACCTTAATTAATTCCATTTTACTCCTTGTGATTATAATTAGCGAGCCAACGTCTGATCGACCCTCCGATATCTCCGGGCAGGCAATAAACGGGCGAGCACGAGCCACGACGCCTCTGGTGATCCACTCCGCCTGCCTTTCGTTTTCGTCACGCGCCCGCGGCGAGCGCCGCTGCACGGACGGCGACCGCGGCAAGCTCGCGTGAGCGGACGATCGAGCGCTCGCCGAGCTCACCAGAAAGCTGGAGACGCTGGGCGCGCGACACCTGTGACGCCGGTGACCGCTGCCGTCCGTTCGCTGCTTTCCAGCGCGGTCCCATCGGGAGCTCGTGAGCCTGCCCGGTCTATTGGGGGTTGACGAGCTGCATCAGTCACTGGGTTGACAAGCTGTGCGGTGGGCGAGGAGACGCGTGCCTGCGCGCCCGTGAGCCCGTGCGGTGGTCAACTTCGATGTCAAACGTGCGGCTAGGCGATTTCCTCTGTGAAACTTGGTACCGGAGCGTACGCGATCGCAATGCACCAAGCGCACGTAATTTCGACGCCAAGCTAAGCTATCCGGCTGTGCACATGACAGGTTCTTCACGCCATTGATTCCGGCCGTTTCACTATTTGCTTCTCTCTCTCTATATATAGGTAAATTGTTTGGGACACCTAGGTGCCTGGGCACCTAGGGCTGTTATGGTAACTCATATTCATTAGCGCATGGCATATAATTGATAATTAATGGCTTTTCATTTCTTTTGCATGCACTAGTAACCTAAATGGTCAATGATTTCTTTCCAAAACAAAAATAATCTGAACACTCATACCTGGGTGCGTATACACATACATGTAACAAAGAGATAACCACATGTACATGTTATTTGACCATGACATCAGTTAATGGGTATTATACCTAATGAAATTATGTACGTGTTGTTTTATACTCAATAAAAATATACACATAAATGTCATAAATTTTAATAAGTACGTGTTGGTGTTATATTCAATGGAAATATACTCATACATATAGATACCTTAATGTGAATATACACATGAATATACATACCTCGAAGTTAATATACACATGAATATGTACGCGTTGGTGTTATACCCAATGAAAATTTTATTTGTATCTACCCATAAATTTCACACCTTTTAATAAGTGGTACATGTACCCGAGAAATCCACATATACATTTTATTAGACCGTGATACCGGTTAGCGAGTATTATACCTAATAAAAATATGCACATGTTGGTGTTATACCCAATCAAAATATGTACGTGTTGGTGTTATACCCAATGAGAATATATACACGTGTTGGTGTTATACTCGATCAAAATGTGTACGCGTTGGTGTACGTGCTAAAAATGTTGGGTATTATTTTTCTAATAAATTTATCTTGCATCTACCATTCATGCGAAAAATTATGATAAATAAATAATTACAATTTCCAATCAAGAAGGGACAAATAATGACACGTATTAATTTGACAACCATTATTACTTCCCATAACAATAATGCCATGCAAACAAATAGGAAAGTAGTAATGCAGGTATGCATGCAAAATTTAAACACATCTTATCAACAAAATCTAGTATGATCCAACGGCATCTAGGCAAGGAGCCTGGGCACCTAGGTGTCCCAAACTATATATATATCTCAAAGCTGGGCGATGCCTGCGCCCTCCGATGTTCGCGGGTAACTAACAGGTGAGCACGACGGCCAAGCTGAAGCGAGAGTCGTCACGCTCCGCTCCAGCGCGGAAGAAAAGCAACCCAAAGGCACCGATTTGGCACGCGAAACCCGACGTTTCCAGCTCTCTCCGCGCGAAACAAAGCGGCCGCGGCCGTCCGAACTCGCGCACGTCTCTCTCTCCCTCTGGCGTGGGCGTGCGCGCGCGGCGCGCGAGGCCGTGGTGCGCGTGCGTGTGGGTGAGCGAGGTAGCGGTCCACCAGAAAGCAGGAGACGGTGGGCGCGCGACACCTGTGCGGTGCGCGTCGGTGACCGCGAGCGAGCAGGGGCCTGGTGCGGGTGCTACTGGGAGAGGCTTGCCAACCCAATCCAAACCCGCCGTCCGCCGGGCCTACGGTCTGGCGCTGCGTGCGGTGCGGGTAGGGACGGCACGGATGTGCCCGGCCGGAGGGCGTGGCGATGCGACCGGCACGACGGTGTGCGTGCTGCGTAGTCGAGTTCGTTCGACCGACCAGGTCACGCGTACGTGGTGCGACTGCGACTGGCTTGGTGCCAGCAACCGCGCTGTTCAAACCAAGAGTAGCTGCGGCCTGCGGGCACGAACCATGACCGCGGTGGTGCCGGTGAGTGCGTGCGTGCGTGTCCGAGATCAAGCAGCCCACCACCAGAAAAGCGGAGAGCCGCGCCACCTGTGCGCGTCGGCACGGGCGGCCGTCGCTGCTCTGCCCGGTGAAGCTGCTATCCGGAGCCGGCCTGCCCGTTCTACGAGTTGACAAGTTTTTTTTTTAAATGTACGAGTTGACAAGTTGGACGCACACGCATCGATCGGTCTCTTCTCGTGGAAGCTATCGCTTGACAAGCGGTTGACATGAACTCGCGCCAAGTAGTTTTTTCTTAAAAAAAACGCTCATACACATGCGGATGCACTCACTCATATGACCGCACGCACGCACGTCTTACCTCTTTGAGCATCTTTGAGAAACCGAACCGAAACATTATATTGAAATTGATGAAGTTGCCACAGACGCATTCGTAGTCGACGTGAACGCCTCCTATCCACTAAACAATCATCGCCAAAAGGACTGAAATTAATCCAGAAAAATGCGAGTACCGGTATCAAGTCTAAGACTTAAACTCTGATGGGCTGGGGATACGAGTGTCCTCCTAATTATCCAACCACATATTGGTTCGCGAAACACGCTTGCATTTGCATCATCATGATGCACATAACAATTAGTGCATTTCTAACGTAGCATGGAATTCAGGAGTTATGTTTTTTCAGTGAACGATCCAATTTTCAGAAATAATGTAGTATGAATTTGTATTTTATCCGGAGCCGACTACCAAGACCGTGCCATTTAGCCACCCATTTTAAGATCTTAGAAGAACTCCCCCACTCTCTGAAACCCTAATCGTTCAATTCCTTGAAAGTTTTGGCTTGAAAGAGGAGAAACCCCTAGCCAAGATCCAGGCCCCCTCCCTTTCGACCAATCACTTCCGCTATTTTAGCAAGTTACAAGTTTTCCCATTCAATCATGTTATTCTTAGAGGTTGTAGACTCCTAGGCAGTAGGAGTCGGCGGTGAAGATCCAAGTTTGTGTATTTCCACGAAGTTTGTGAATGCTTGAAGGTCGCCTCAACGTCTACCACAAGTAATTGAGCTTTCACCTTTGTGGTGAAGGCTCAAGGGTAAGAAGTTGAGCCTTGGTGCGCAAAATTGCTAGGGTACGCATCTACCATGTGGAGCCCAGCTGTAGGATTGCCTCATCACGATCCACACACTCGTTTGATTCTCCGCAATGCATTTAGCTTTTAGTTTCTAAAACTTAGTGAATTTATCATTTGTCTGTACCAAGTTTTAGCAGGTGAAACTTAGTGGAGCTTAAAAATCTTGATGAAAAATATTCAAAAGTAGTATTATTTCAAATCCCTTGTCACAAGGAACCCGAATATGCACAAAACGTAAACTAGACTTCTGATTCAAAGGATATAATAGATTCCAATTTGAAAGTCCAGCAAAAAAAGCATGAGGCATGGGGTGAGTGTGCCACAAATCGCCTCCCAACCTTGGTGGCGTCGAGAAACCTTTGTGATCTCGCACCTCCATACTATGACTAACTAAACTACCAGGAAGTGAACATTGGGATATATATATTCATCTTTGCATGCCTAGGTTGTTTCTATACCCAAACTATACCACTTATGCTTTTACTTTGATCCCTTGACATTTGCATCTTTCATATAGGTTGTGCCCACAATAGTTACATTTATGCCATCCTTAGTATCCGCAGAGCCTTAATTGTTCTGGTGCGGATGCGATCCCTGACTCCGAGCCTTGGTGTGGAATTAGAGGACGAGGTTGAAGTCATGAGCCTCCCGCGCTAGTGCCCACATTACCCATTTGGCTTGGCCGATGGGCTTGCTGTCTTCTTCTAGAAGGTCGGATTTCTTCAGAACAGATAGGCGAGTGTTGTGAGCGCTCTGACATGAGCAGTGATGGTGTTATGACCTAGGGGGGCTCATCATATCAGAAGCCGGTCTGAGTAGGCCTACCTGGAGGCCTCTGGGTCAGTTTTTGCCCTGAGACGTCGTACCGGCCCATGGACCCTATGAAGAGAAAGACTCAGAATACTTGGAGTATACGACAAGGAAGTTGGCGTCCAGGAGGACTCTCCATAACCGACTAGGATCCTGCAACCCTAGGCCCCAGTATATCCTTGTAAGCAGGGGTCAGGTTAGTTGATGCGTACACAAGAACCCTAGAGCTGGAACTCAATGCCTCGATCATTTTTGTAACCCCTATACACAATCAATACAATCGAGCATGAATTAGGGTTTTACCTCCTCCGTGAGAGCCTGAACTTGGGTAAACCCTCATTTTTTTATCTGATCTTCTCGTCTAGCCAGAGTACCTATCGAGGTATCTGCGAAATAACTCTGAAGCTGGTGACAGATGGACTGGTCACCTAACACCATTAGGGAGGCTCTTTTGCACTTGAAGTATACGAGTTCTTGGTGGCTTGCTGGTTCACCGTTGCTTGAATTTGATCTCTGTTTGTCTTTTTGACACATGGAAAATGCGGTGGCAAATCCCAAGGCGAAGAATGAAGTTTCTTTTTGTCAAAGATGGCACCATTTCTGCATAGCTAGATGACAAAAAAAACCATGCCACACAACCAAACTAAAAGAACAAAATGATTTATCAATTCCCCTTAGCCATTTTCCGAAAATATCTGAAGTATTACATGTGTCGGAGTAAACAACCATGGGTAGCCTCATCTGCTCCCCATGACGATTCAAGACATCGAGGACAGTTGCGCCCCTCAAGCCTCAAGGCCGAGGAGCCGCCTTCTCGGGGCCGGCTGGTCCAGGCGACAGGCTACCAGAGGGCGGCGGACCTCAGAAGAAAGCCATGAGACGGGCCAACTCCTAGCAGGCAGCCTCCAGAGAGGCCGGCTCCTAGCAAGCGGCCCCTCACGCCCTCAAAGTTAGCACCCACATAATTACGATGAGATGGGGCGTGGCTACAGTGCAGCCTGCCACCCCCGAATCTCGGGCAGAGCATGGCCACAGTGCAGCGTACCGGGAAGACGTCCCTCGCCCGGCCCGGCACTGTTGCCACGTGGCCCATGAAATGGCAGAGAAGGCCATGCTCCCACTACGGGCTGTCGGTACGGCCCGCAGGCGGCGGGCCCTACCTGTCCGTGAGAAGCCAGAAGGCGGCGAGCCCCGACCAGTCGGTGCGGGGGGTGACCGACTCCCAGCAGGCGGCCCTCCCCCTCCCTCAAAGTTTGTGCGCCATTAATCAGAAGAGACGGGGAGTGGCTACAGTAAGCGCCCGCCAGGCGGCGGTACTGTAGCCACGCCTTCCCCGACAAAGCACACGTCATCAATGGCATTGCCACAGTACTAAGCAGCCGGCAGGACCCGCCAGCGGCGGGCGCGGCCTGTCGGCCAAGTACGAGACAGCGGGCGGGACCCACTAGGCGGCGGGCCCCAGCGGCCGGCGGAGAAGCCGGCGACCGTAGACACTGACAGCCGGGTCCTACACCCGGCTAGATTACCATTGTACCCCTGGGGGTAGGCCTATATAAACCCCCCAGGGCACCCATGCAAAGGGTTCAGACCTTAGTCCACCCATACATACACATAGAGAGAGGAAGCTAGGGCTAGCCTTGTTCTCCTTCCCCCTCTAGAGAAACAACTCAAGAAGCAAGCTTGTAGCCACCATTGTTGCTTGAGTGATCATGCGGAGACCCCGCAGAGCGGAGTAGGGGTGTTATCTCCTAGGAGAGCCCCGAACCTGGGTAAAGTGCGCTGGCATTCGTGTCTACACCTTATCCCGTTTCCAGGCACCGGCGACGTCTTACTAGCTCCCACCATGATAAGCCATCCTTTGGCATATGTCGCCCCAAACCCCCGACATTTGGCGCCCACCGTGGGGCTAGGTGCACAGTCGTCCAGAGATCTGTTCTGGACGGGAACCTTATTCCTTCCTGGCGAGCGCAGCCAACCCGGCATGCCCGATGGCGTCTGCGCCGACGCGCTGCATGGCGCAGAAGTCGCCTGCGCTGCGAGCTGCCTCGCTGACCTTGTCGGCGAGATCTGACTCTCCAACGAGCCTGCGCCCGACGCGGGAGCAGCCTGCTCCGAGAGCTGCCAGCTCCGAGAGCTGCCTCATCGACCTCCTTGGCAAGCTCCACATCGCCAACGAGCCCTTCTCCGACCTAGAGTCGATCGGCTCCACCGACCCGATGCTCGTCGACTCCGACACGGCATCCCTCGATGCTTTTCCCACCAACGTGGTGGTCATCGACGACCCACTCCCTCGCGTGGATAGCAGCGGCAACACCGTCATGGAGGTGCTCGTCATCGGCCACGAAGGGGCCTCTGGCGGAGCCGCTCAGGACCCGCTGCAAGTGGCGCTGCGAGACCTGTCCGCACCCATCGCGGTAGACACTGACGCCGAGACCTTAGAAGCTCACCGCATCGCGCTCGTCGAAAGCGGGAAGAAGTTGGCTGCCATGAGGCGTCTCTCCGAGGCCTATCAGCGCGAAGTCGACCGCACCATCGGCGGCACCCTGGCTGCTAGAGAACCCAGCCGTGTGGGCATGATCCGACAACGTGGGGGCGCCATCGCTATCATGTTTGGGGTGGACCGCCCGGTCTGCGCCACCCCCGCGGAAAACATACGTGATGCTCAAGCGGCGGCAGACGAGCTGGACTGCCTGGAAGGAGACGAGCATCGCTGCATGATGGGGCGCGTTCAGCAGCTCATCGACGCGGCTGCTGCGCAGCAAGAAGCCGGCCGCCGCGTGCCAGAGCCCGGCGCGCACGATGAGAATCGTCCACCCCGCCGAGATCAAGGCGCGACCTCCCGGACACCGACAGGCAACGCCCGCAACCAGAGAGACCGAGAGCCAGCTGCTAGCCGCAGCCGGACGCGTATCACCATCGAGCGCGACCAAGACGGCCGCCCATGAGAAGTGGAACGACGGGGCGATCGCCCGCCTCCTCCTCCTCCTCGCAGGGAGAGGCGCGCCTCCCCGCCGCCTGTTGAGCACCCGACTCTTGGCGACCGGCTAGGCCGCCGTGAAGGAGTCGGAGAGAATGATACCCGCCACCGGATCGACCGCCTCGCTCGATCCCTCGCGCTAGAAGAAGAGGATACAATCGGCCCACCTTGTTTTGGCCCCCGCATTCGCGACGAGCCCTTTCCCAAAGTGTTCTCGCTCCCAAGAGACACGCCCAAGTACAACGGCTCCGTGAAGCCGGAAGATTGACTAGTTGACTACTCCACTCCAGTCAACATAGCAAACGACAACAAGCGCGTTGCCGTAAAGTACGTTCCGCTCATGCTCCAGGGCATGGCCCGGATATGGCTGAACAGCCTGAAGCCTTACAGTGTCAATAGCTGGGTCGATTTCACCGAAGTCTTCATCCGCAACTTCACCAGCACCTACAAGCGGCCACCCAAGCCTCGCCAGCTTTGTCTGTGCGTCCAAGCCCCACTGAGTCCACCCGCGAGTACCTAACGCGGTGGGCCAAACTGCGCAACTCCTGCGAAGGGGTGCATGAGGTGCAAGCCATAGAGTACTTCACCGCCGGGTGCCGAGAGGGCACCTTTCTCAAGCACGAGCTCCTCTGCGACGAGCCAGCCACACTGGACGAACTGCTGATCATAGCAGACAAGTACGCCACTGCCGACTCCTCCATGAACTCGGAGCTCCAGGTGGACGCAGCCGGGAAGGTGCTTCCTCAGGGTCCTCGAACGCCGGCTGGTGACAACAGCCGGCGCCAGCAACAGAACGACAACAAGCGCAAGGCCCCGCAGTCGGCTTCCACCAGTCGGCAGGTGGCAACAGTCGAAGACCAGCAGCCGGAAGGGCAACCCTTACCCAAGCGTCAGAAGGGCGGCAAGCCGGCTTGGTTGCCTGCCTTCTCCTATGAGCAAACCCTCGATGCTCCCTGCAAGTTCCACAGCGGCGCGAAGCCGTCCAACCACACAATCCGGAAGTGTCACTGGCTCACCCGAATCTCCAAGGGCGAAGGACTGCTGCCTCCTCCGCTTGCCGGCCCGCCGCCGCCTCCTCAGCAGCCGGCGGCCTGTCCGGCAGTCGGCGCCATCCAAGACGAATTCCCTGAAGAGCACAGAGCCTACGTTGTCTTCACCAGTGTGGCCGACGACAAGCACAACCGACGCTAGCAACACCGAGAGGTGAACGCTGTCGCTTCGGAAGCTCCAGAGTTCATGCACTGGTCCGAGAAGCCCATTAGCTGGAGCCGAGCTGACCACCCAGAGGTGATGCCTTCCCCAGGTTCCTATGCCTTGGTGTTGGATGCCACCTTCGCGACAGAAAGGCGAGCTGCTCGTTTCTCCCGAGTTCTGATAGACGGCGGTAGCAGCATCAACATCCTTTACCGCGACACCATGGAGAAGTTGTGCATCAAAGAGAAGCAACTTCAGCCCAGTCGGACTATCTTCCACGGCATTGTACCTGGCCTTTCCTGCTCACCAATCGGCAAGATCAAGATAGATGTCCTCTTCGGAGACAAAGATTGCTTCCGCCGCGAAGCAATCTGGTTTGAGGTAGTTAACCTGGAGAGCCCCTATCATGCACTGCTTGGCCGACCTGCTCTGGCCAAGTTCATGGCTGTACCGCACTACGCCTACCTCAAGATGAAGATGCCGGGAACCAAGGGTATTATCACCGTGTCTGGAGATTACAAGAAGTCGGCCGCCTGTGCTGCGGCCAGCAGCCGGCTGGCCAAGTCCATTGTGATTGCAGCCGAGAGGAAGCTTCTTGACCGGGTGGTGGCCATGGCCAGCAAGCAGCCGGACCTGTCGCAAGACCCCAAGGAGTCGGAACCTCAGGGCTCCTTCCAGCCGGCCAAAGAGACCAAGAAGATTCCCTTGGACCCGAACCACCTGGAGAAGTTTGTTGTCATAGGTGCTCACCTCAACGGCAAATAGGAAGGAGAGCTCGTCGATTTCCTCCGTGAGAAACGGGACATCTTTGCATGGTCTCCCAAGGACATGTCGGGTGTTCCGACGAATTTCGCCGAGCACAAGCTACATGTCGGAGCAGATGCAAAACCAGTCAAGCAACCCCTCCGCCGCCTGTCAGAGGAGAAGAGAAGAATTGTTGGTGAAGAGATAGCCCGACTCCTAGCAGCCTGCTTCATTATGGAAGTGGTCTTTCCAGAGTGGCTTGCCAACCCAGTCCTTGTATTGAAGAAAAACAACAAGTGGCACATGTGCATTGATCACACCAGTCTCAACAAAGCCTGCCCCAAGGATCTGTTTGCGTTGCCTTGGATTGACCAAGTGATAGAATCCACAGCCGGTTGCGAGCTGTTGAGTTTCTTGGATGCCTACTATCGGTGTCAAAACCGGCGGATCTCGGGTAGGGGGTCCCGAACTGTGCATCTAAGGTCGATGGTAACAGGAGACAGGGGACACAATGTTTATCCAGGTTCGGGCCCTCTCTACGGAGGTAATACCCTACTTCCTGCTTGATTGATCTTGATGAATATGAGTATTACAAGAGTTGATCTACCACAAGATCGTAATGGCTAAAACCCTAGAAGTCTAGCCTGTATGACTATGATTATGATTCTTCCTCTACGTACTAAGCCTTCCGGTTTATATAGACATCGGAGGGGACTAGGGTTATACAAAGTCGGTTACAGAAAAAGGAATCTTCATATCCGGACGCCAAGCTTGCCTTCCACGCCAAGGAGAGTCTCATCCGGACACAGGTGATAGTCTTCGGTCTTGCATCTTCACAACCCATCAGTCCGGCCCATGTCCAAGAGGCCGGACGCCCGAGGTGTAGGGAAACGTAGCAGAAAACAAAAAATTTCCGACTTATGCACCAGCCCAGGACCACTATGGAGACTGCATACATGGTTTGATCTTTTTCGTTACCGACTCGTAGCGCAACGGGAAGTAGAGTCGATGACGATCGGCGGTGCAGATCCTCGCAGCTAGGACTTACAACATCCCAACAGCGAGGATGTATACCCTCATCTGCCCCTCGGATAGCCCTCCGGGAGGTGGTCGGACAGTCCCCCGGACGGTGACACGAACAGCCCTTCGGGAGGACCTTCGTAACTCAGACAACCCTTCAGGAGGACCTTTGAAACTCGGACGGTCACACAGACAGCCCTTCGGAAGTCACTCTTGAACTAAGACCGAAACTAAGATCTCTCTACAGAGTTGCACACATACGGTGTCATCTATCCGGCAGGGCTTCGCCGTCCAGAACTAGTTCCTGCCTGAACCCAGACAGCCTTTCGGCTCTACGAAACTATTTCGCTGGGAGGGAGAGAGAGAGAGCCAGATCATGCATGGCATTTGTATGAGAGTAAGGAGTGAAGAGATGGCAGCCCTCACCTCCTCTATTTATAGGAAACCCAAGGGGTAGGGTGGTTTTACAACAAAACCCAAAACCCACATGAAATGGAGTCCTTCCCAAGGACCTAAAGAGTGAAAAGAAGGGACAAGTGGGGCCCCATGGATGAGCTGCACCCATGAACGTCCCACCCCTTGTGGGTCCCCCCAAAAAGAGGTTCCCACCCTTTCATGTCATCCCTAGATCTTTTGGAAAGATCCCCTTTAGATATTTTCCGAAAAAGCAACCAATCAGTGCTTTTCACTATTCACGACGACATTTTTCAGCGTCCGTTCGAACTGAAAATATTTATGTGGGCTTAGAACATTTCCAGTACCCACTAAAATAATTTTCAACGCGTTCCGGAACAATTCCGGTTTAGTGATTTTCATCTGCGAAAAGCATCTGAAGCGGTCCCGGCAGCTCTGGAACATTTCCGGTTTTCATCCTGGAAAATTCCCAGAAGTTTCCAGAATAATTCTAGCACCCTCCAAGAATTATCAGGCATGTCCCGGAACCAATTTGACTTAGTGGAATACCCCGAAACAACTTTTCTTTTTTATGAAACTATTTCGCTATTCTCTCTCCGGAACTCTTCCATTGTCTCCGAAACTTTTTCGGCGAATTTCTCTCAGACTCCGTGTTTAGTATTCAACAGATAGATGACCCTTAAGCGTGTGACCCTATAGGTTCGGTGAAGTATAGACATGACCGGAACCCTTTCCGATCAATGATCAACATCGGAGCCGTGGACACCCATATTGACCCCTATACCCACACGAATGAATATTCGAGTGAACCTCCAGTTGTCGTGTGCTATTCCTGTTGCTTCGCAATATGTTACAAATACCCGAGGTGAGATTTACTTGCATCCTTGTGGATCAACAACTTGTCCACTATGCTAGTTACCTCGTTACCGGTTTTGTTCTCTTTTCTCGTTTCCGTGTTCCGGCATCCCTGTGATCAAATCACACTGTGTCTGGCCAGACGAAGATGGATACCGTAACACCGAGAGGGCCCGAGAATATCTCTCCATCGTCGGAGGAGCAAATCCCAATCTTGAGTTATCAAGTTACTTGACACACTTTTCCATGAACCCGTAAGCCACCGTAATAGCCACCCATTTACAGCTGACGTTTAACAAACCCCAAAGTTCATGAAGCAAGTATGAAGAAACTCGATACTCTCATGGTCTAAGGAATTATGCAAACATTAACCATCTCTGTGTTATTAACCATAAACTTGTGACGAATGACTCTCATAGCATAACATAAATCTGGGTCGATTCAACACAAATGTTCTCTTAACATTGTGCCCTCAAAGTTGCTGGCATAGACATGCCCATGATCAGGAAAACAGAACCATCATGCAACACTTGAGCTAGTCTTAGAGGCCAGACTAGGAATACTTCTTACCATTTATTATTCCACACGTGCATATGAGTCTTCCTCCGAGCCTCGTGTTATTGCAGACTTGAGAACCATAGTAGTTATAGCATGGAACATAAACATAATTATGAACATGGAGATAAATAATATCATTTATTATTGCCTCTAGGGCATATCTCCTACAGACTCCCACTTGCACTAGAGTCAATAATCTAGTTAATGCTAACGCACTTTACACCTATGGCATACCGGTGTAAAAATTGCTTCGCATGTGGTATAGCCTGATGTCCATCGGATCTGACAACTTCAGCTCCGTGTGTATCTCTGCATATCCTCGCGTTTTCACGCTTTCACAAAATTCATATTTTGTGCGGACTTGGCTTTGTATATATGTGAATCATTGATCGAAACTTGATTCCTCAGACTGAGTTATGGAGCAACTATCTGCAATAGTGTCCCATTGACCAAAGCCTTCTTGGAACCATACTAAGTTCATGAATGAACTATATGATTCAACATCTTTGTCTTTGTCGCTTCTAAAGCGGCAACATACTTCGCCTCTGTTATAGAATTCACCACAGTAACTTGTTTGGAACAATTTCCAACTAACTGCACCACCATATTGTGTGTTACACAAAACCCTCAATTTAAATCAAAAATCGCATGGAGAAATGATGAAGATTGTATTGATGTAACCTTTTACAACGAACTCTTCATGATCTCCACTTGCGAGAAAACATGTCATCAGTGCTACTTTAGTACTCGATGATCCTTTTTTCACTTTTGTCCAATGATCAGTACTTTTGATCACTTTGGTATCTATACTCGCAACTGCTTGGGAGTATTGGACATATCTAGTTGTTTTACATACCATGGAATACATGATTAATCCATCATGTATTTTGCTCATCAGTGTTTTGGGACACCGATTCTTGCAAAAACTCTTTCCATGCGACTTTGGCAAGAATCACTCCTTGTCATTCTTAGTGCTAAACGGTTTTAGCATCTTGTCAATATGTATTTTTGCTCAGCCCTATTAGGTAAATCTATCTCCATAGATTATTATGCCTAATATCAAGGCTATTTAGCCCAAGCACTTCATCGAAAAACTATTTTCAAATGAAGTCCTAATTCGTGTCAAGAAATTTATTTCCAATTAACAATGTGTCAAGCACACAAGGTTTTCAGAAATATTGTTATGCTCCCACTTACTTTCTTGAATCCACAAGCATATTCGTTACCCATTGATGAAGTCAAAACCCCTTTGACCATTCCATCAAAAACGAAGATTCCAACTCCATTTTGCTCTCTTCTGTCCATTGCTGGAACTCTGAAGCTAGCATACTTACTAGCATCATCTGGACCGACAAAATACTTTGGATTGTATCACATACAAGTCCTAGGTTGTATTTCCATTTCATGGAAATTCTTTTGTCATCCATGTTTCATATATCATGTTTTGAAATATGTATTAATTGCTAGTTTAACCCAAACCAACTTTAAGCATTGCTACGGTGAGACAATCTCATTGTAGTCAACTCCTTGAACTTGTTATTGCAACAAGTCGAGCTTAATGGATAAAACATTTTTATCCGTATCAGTTTATAGTATCATTACAATCCGTTAGACTCCAAGTCTTTCGGAGGGTTTATCAAGCTTTAAATCTTGAATCTTTTATGGAAACTATCTCGGATTATATTGGCATTTAGCCAATTCCGGAGTCAGGGCCCATCAACGCTTCCTTGTGTATCGTGGGTATACTGTTGTCTAACAACAATATCTCGTTTGCGCACCTGAGAGGTTTGCACGAGCTTTGCCTACGTTGTTCAGCTACAAGTTCGACCGAAGTCCATACATCTTATGTAGAGGCTTCCGTATTAGTGGTAGTAGGAAACTCTGGAATCACTTCCAAGGTTCCTTTCCTTTGACCTCATGACGAAGATACTTATTATCTCGTCGAGTTGCACTGTCCTCCCACGTACCCTTTTGCAAGAACTATTCTCTTTAAAAGCATACCATTTTGTGGCAAAAATCCTTTGCCTCGGTGTAGTGGTGGGGGAATACCCAATGACTTGGGATAACTTACAAAGTAGCACTTGTCTGATTTGGAATAGGTTTGTAACCTTTTACACAAGCCCCATATTCCAAATGTTAAGAAAAGATATAACATGTTTGGGCGTACCATACCATGCCGACATTTCAACAGACCTGATGGAGCTCTTTTCAGTGTAAAAGCCGCAGTCTCTAAAGCATTACTCTTTAAAAGTGATAATGGAAAATTTATTTATGTCATCTTTGATCTTACCATGTCATAAATGGTTTGATTACATCTTCACAGTCATTCCACTCATAGTGGTGTTCCGGGAGGTGTAAGTTATGAAACTCTTTTCACAACTCATCAGACATTCGCTAAACTTGTAACTCAAATATTCCTTTCTGCAATTAAATTGCAGAAACATAATTTTCTTGTTACAATAACTTCTACTTCATTTTTGAAAAACCTTTCGATTGATTTCAAAAGATCCAGACTTACGTCTCATCAAGAAAATATCATATATCTACTGGATTCATTTATGAAAATAGATAAATCCACTACTTGCAACAACTTTTATTGAACTACACACATCAAAATGTATGATCACCAATAAGTTTGTTGCTCGTTCCTTATGGCATGTGAACGGTATTTCAGTCACTTCACTTTTCGGAGGAAAGTTGCAAGTGTCAGATGATTCAAAATCAAATGACTTCAAAACCCATCATAATGGAATTTTTCCGTGCGGGTTTCTCCAGTGTGACCAAATGCAGTGCCACACATGTGTGGTATTCTCATAGTCTTGCGACATTTGGCGTCAGTGTTATGGATGTATCATTTTACCATCAATATTCATAACATACATCCCATCTTGGATGGAAGCATGGCCCTTCATGTTATTCATAAGACTGAACAACAATTGTTCTTTTACGAACAACCCTTTTACAATAAACATTGTGCAATGGGCTAGAGTGTATGAAACTCTAAAATGAATTATGAAGGTAAACACAGAGGTAATATATTAATATCATTATTCATAACATACATCTCATTCATAATGAAAGTATGGCCCTTATGTTTATTCATAATACTGCACACCAAAAGTTCTCTTATGAACAAGCTTTTTGCAAGATACCTTACACAAAGGGCTAGAGTGTGTAAAACTCTATAATGAATTATGAAAATAAATATATAGGGAATACACCGATGGAAGGTATAGTAACTTTTACTATGATCCCATTGCGTATCAAAACCTCATTCCTGGCTAGTCTTTCAAGCGGTAGTAGTTCTTGCATGGATTCGCAACAGAATGCAATCGAGCGGGTATCTTTGTGATCAACTCACAATACCCAAGAATTAGTGATTAACAAGTTTAATCATAATTCCCAAGAACTATTTCTTCTGACCAACCTTCTATACATCGATAACTTGTATGTCATTCATACATATGAGCCGGATATTCCAGTCTTTGCTCCTTTTGCCTTTATACTTCTAACAGTCTAACTTTTAGTATTTCTCCTACTCGCAAAAGAAGCACCCAACTTAAGAGTGGCGTTAGCCCCGGACTTCCTAGGCGTGTCAGTCATACTAACACCCTTTGGACACTTCCTTTCTCCTTAAGTTGTTGTTTTATTCACCTTTCATCATATGACAGGCGTTCTCCTGGATCCCTCTCTTATCAGTCTAATGCATAGTAAACACTTTACTAATAATTTGCAAACAAACATTGCTTTGGATATTTCATATCTTTTAGCCTTTGTTTGTATCTAAATATTAATTTTCAGTTCCATGAATATCACATAACTATCCCAAACTTTCGAAGTTTGAGTTTCATGGAAGCAAACATATTGCACTTGACCACAACGGAATTCTAGCTTTTGGATCGAAGGACGAGAGTCTCATCATCCATAGCATTTAGCGGGAGTATACGGAAATCATGCGATAGGACAAAATCCTTCTCGGCACTCTTGAGGACAATCCTCACATTACGTTACCAATCGTAAAGTTTTAACCAGATATTTAACAGCTATGCAATTTTAACAGGGAAGGTGGAAACACGAGCCATTATTCTACAACTATTTTGCAAGAAACACTTAGACAATGTTCATAATTAATTGTACTGAGAATTAAACATGTTAATTCAACAATGCGCTCCCACTTAAATCAATATCTCTCGTAATTGATTTGGAGTGATCAAGATCCATATTCTATTCGATCGCCATTGCGTCATCATCTCATAACGGGAATTTTAATCGGTAGGCCAACTTGCCGATCACATCTCTATGTGATTCTTGCTTATCTTTCAATGTGTGTGTTCCGAGCTTAGGACGATCCTGCCATGAACGTCAAGACAACCAAGTGATCTTGCTGCGAGGTCTGAACTCACCCGCCTCACACTTCTCTAATCGTTTGTACCCATGCATCCATGGCGCACCCTGAAAAGATAGGTGCCATGACGGTGCTACACTTGGGAGAACACTAACTACTTGATATTTAAGTGAGAGATCACCCTAATAAAAAGCGACTACTGCGCAATCAAAAAGGGTGCACCAAAAGGGATAAACATCTCAGGCAATTCATAATAGCATGATATGGTATAGCCCTTTCTGACGGAGAAGTCTTGTATTTCTTCATCTCCGGCATTTGCGTCGGTGTTCACCTTCGCGAAGATTGCCACTGTCGATGCACTAGATAATATTGCTATCTCTATAGCTAATAAAATATGTGCATTACTAAAGGTTGACACGCAGGTCATTAAAGTGACAATCATATGGCTCCAGCCATCATGCTGAATCATGACACGCATGTCATGTTAATCAATTTACATCATATAGTCATTTCATACATAATCAAATTATTATGAGCACTGCTATACCACATCACATGCACATGCAAAACCCTCCTGCAAAACCAAGTTAGACGCCTCTAATCGATTCATGCAAAAACTTGTTTTTCGTGGCTTCTAAGGTTTCGAAACAAACCGAAGCTACCAACGTCCATCATCAAGTATGATATTTCATGTTGCTAGATTAACTTTGCGGGTTGTATGAAGCACGAGATAATAAAATCTCGAACCACATACTAAACTTCATCATACGCATGACCCCCGTGCAGATCATATCTGCATGGCCCTTTTGTGTGCGAAATTTCATCTTTGTTTCTAACTATGGTGGATTTAAACGAACTATTAGCACTTCGCTGATCAATCCGATCAGCAGATCGCAGATGCCAGAACATTGAAAATCCACCATGCCGTTATCAATATCAGAAATATGCAAATACCAGGGAAGCAACAAGATCATCGGGTAACAGATTTCAACTGCTACCCGCACAAATAATTTTCAGTAATAGAACTCATCTACTACAAATTATATTGTGCAACATCCATACATCTCTATGTATTCTAGATCGCAACCTGCATCTACGCATAACATGGCTCATGATGCCACTGTCGGGTAACGCAGCAGAAAACAAAAAATTTCTGACCTACGCACCAGCCCAGGACCACTATGGAGACTTCATACATTGTTTGATCTTTTCATTACCGACTCGTAGCGCAGCGGAAGTAGAGTCGATGACGAACGACGGTGCAGTTCCCCGCAGCTAGGGTTTACAACATCCCAACCGCGAGGATGTATAACCTCATCTGCCCCTCGGACAGCCCTCCGGGAGGTGGTCAGACAGTCCCCCGGACGGTGTCGCGGACAGCCCTTCGGGAGGACCTTCGAAACTCGGACGGTCACTCGGACAGCCCTTCGGGAGGACATTTGAAACTCGGACGGTCACACGGACAGCCCTTCGGGAGGCACTCCGAACTAAGACCGAAACTACGATCTCTCTACAGAGTTGCACACATACGGTGTCATCTATCCGGCAGGGCTTCGCCGTCCAGAACTAGTTCCTGCCGGAACCCAGACAGCCTTTTGGCTCTACGAAACTATTTCACTGGGAGGGTGAGAGAGAGCCAGATCATGCATGGAATTTGTATGAGAGTAAGGTGTGAGTGTTGAGAGCGCCTCTCCACCTCTAATTTATAGGAAAACCCAAGGGGTTGGGGGAAACATGAAAACCCAAAATGCCCACACTTTATGTCACACATAAAAGGGCATAAGGGATGACAAGTGGAGCTCCATGGAGGAGCTGCACCCTCCAACGACCCACCTTCATGGCCCCCCCCCAAAGGGGGTTCCTTGATCCCCATGTCCTCCCTAGAATCTTTTGGAAAGATCCCCTTTAGATATTTTCCCAAAAAGCAACCAATCAGTCTTTCACTATTCATGACGACATTTTTCAGCGTCCGTTCGAACTGAAAATATTTATGTGGGCTTAGAACATTTCCAGTACCCACTAAAATAATTTTCAACGCGTCCGGGAACAATTCCGGTTAGTGATTTCATCTGCGAAAAGCATCTGAAGCGGTTCCCGCAGGCTCCGGAACATTTCCGGTTTTCATCCCGGAAAATTCCCAGAAGTTTCCAGAATAATGTAGCACCCTCCAAGAATTATCAGGCATGTGCCGGAACCAATTTGACTTAATGGAATACCCCGAAACAACTTTCGGTTTACGAAACTATTTCGATATTCTCTCTGCCGGAACTCTTCCATTGTCTCCGAAACTTTTTCGGTGATTTTCTCTCAGACTCCGTGTTTAGTATTCAACAGATAGATGACCCTTAAGCGTGTGACCCTATAGGTTCGGTGAAGTATAGACATGACCCGGAACCCCTTTCCGATCAATGATCAACATCGGAGCCGTGGACACGCATATTGACCCCTATACCCACACGAATGAATATTCGAGTGAACCTCCAGTTGCAGTGAGCTATTCCTGTTGCTTCACGATATGTCACAAACACAAGAGGTGAGATTTACTTGCATCGCTGTGTACGAACAATTTGTCCACCATGCAAGTTACCTCGTTACCGGTTTTGTTCTCTTTTCTTGTTTCCATGTTCCGGCATCCCAGTGATCAAATCACAAGGCGTCTGTCCAGACGATTATGGATACCGTAACACCGAGAGGGCCCGAGAATATCTCTCCATCGTTGAAGGAGCAAATCCCAATCTTGAGCTATCAAGTTACTTGACATACTTTTCCATGAACCCGTAAGCTGCCGTAATAGCCACCCATTTACGGATGACGTTTGACAAACCCCAAAGTTCATGAAGCAAGCATGAAGAAACTCGATACTCTCATGGTCTAAGGAATCATGCAAATGTTAACCATCTATGTGTTATATACCATTAAACTTGTGACGAATGTATCTCGTAGCATAACATCAATTCGGGTCGATTCAACACAAATGTTCTCTTAACATTGTGCCCTCAAGGTTGCTGGCATAGACATGCCCATGATCAGGAAAACAGAACCATCATGCAACACTTGAGCTAGTCTTAGAGGCCAGACTAGGAATACATTTTACTGTTATTATTCCACACGTGCATATGAGTCTTCCTCCGAGCCTCGTGGTTATTGCAGACTCGAGAACCATAGCAGTTATAGCATGAAACATAAACATAATTATGAACCGGAGATAATCAATAACATTTATTATTGCCTCTAGGGGCATATCTCCTACAGTTTTCACCATGGCCCAGGCCTCTCGTGCACCTTCCCGGCAATCCGATATCTTCCATAATCTAAAGCGGCGCCGAGCTCCCATGAATAGCTTCAAAGCTCCTCCATACTCCTAGATGTATTCGGTGCGCTCCATTTAATGCCGTACCCCTCGGCTTCTGTGCGTCAACAACTTCAGCTTCTACGTGTCGAGCGAAGGCGAGAGGTCAGGGTATTTTTGCACATAACACCCCGGCCATGTAAGAACAACGTCTATTTACCGGGAGTGGATCTCAGATCCGTTCCACATCACGCAAAAAATCCTTAGAGCTTGCCAGGAAAAACCATTCCAACATGGCCAGCGCTCCTAGCTCTTCCTCCCGTCCCCACGGCCCAGAAAAAGGCGATTGGGAGAGATATTCCGTATCTCACGATCAGTTGGTGAAGCTGCAAACACAGGGATTCCTTCCGCCTGCGGATCTAGTCCCCTTTCGAGCAGGACCGAATTCCTTCAATGGCGGGGCTCAGGCTGAGAATTTCCCCAACCTATCCAGGGGAGCGAGTGTGCTTCATTCCCTACTTGCTAAGAGGCGTCGGATTTCCAATCCATCCGTTCCTCCGAGGGCTTCTGGAGTATTATGGCCTTCAACTGCGCAACTTTACTCCTGCCTCCATCCTACACATCGCGGGCTACGTTGCTCTTTGTGAGCTATTCCTGGGTTGCAAGGCCCATTTTGAATTGTGGAGGAAGCTATTCTGCCTCGTCCCTCACAACCAAGATGGATCAATATTTGAAGTGGGCAGAGCCGAAGTATGGCGCATCGCCGGGACCGGATACCTATCCGGTTACCCGAAAGAAGCATCCGGATGGCCTTCCGAATGGTTCTATATCGAGGACATCGCCCTTACTGACCCAGTTCGAATGGTCTTCCCGAATTTACAAGTGTTCCGTTGAAGAAACGCCACAGTTGGCGTCCTCGGAGCTTCGAGGAGGAAGATAGTGCGGAAGTCCGTCAACTGATGAGCAGGATAAAGACGCTTTCCTAGTCCGGATTATCAATAGTCGACGTAATGGCGACCTCCATAGTGCGAGGGGTGCAGCCACTTCAATATAGAGGGCTGCCTATGTGGCACTATAATGGGGAAGATGACGCCTCCCGCTGCAGTCGAAAAGGTCCGGACACCCCCGCCGCTTTGGCGAACTATTCAAAGGGGAGGAAGAGGAATTCCTTCGCATTAAGCGTCGGGATGGATTTTTCCATGTACAACCCTCCTAGCTAGTGAGTTCCAATCCCATTATTCCATTCAATCTACTCCCTGAGTCACTTCTAATGAACATTACTCCGTCCATTCGTAACAGGAATGGCGAAAAATCTCCAAGGGGCTACATTGCCCCGCCCCACAGCCAGAGAACCATAACCGGGACCTTGACCCCGGATTCGAAGAGGATCCGGACATATATGTGGATCTCGAGGATGGGGTGTTCTACCAGGCGAGCTATGACGGCACAGAAGTGGCCATCACCGCCGACTATCCCGGTCTTCTCCCTGCCTCGCACGTAAGTAATCAGGAGATATCTCCTCTGAAAGAGCCTCCTCATTCTGCCTCACCCACCGCACTGTCTTGTGCTTCAAAGAGGAGGCGCTCGGCGCGTCATGCTACACCAGAGGCAGCTCCAAAGAGAGTGGCGCCCACGCCGGGCAGGCCTTCGAAGAGGAAGGCAAATGAAGACACGACCGAGCCTTCATCGAAGAGGTATGGCTTTGTAAATATGCCCCTTGGCAGTCACATCCAACAATGACATTATCCGCTGTGTCTTATCAGGAAAAGCGTTCGCCGGACTGTGTCCGGGGATCTTACCGGTCGCGCCTCCACAAGTCAGGTTCTCGACCCTGCTTTAAAGGCAAGGGCTGATACGGGAGTTGTCGGTGTCAAAACCGGCGGATCTCGGGTAGGGGTCCCGAACTGTGCGTCTAAGGCGGATGGTAACAGGAGGGGGGACACGATGTTTACCCAGGTTCGGGCCCTCTCGATGGAGGTAATACCCTACTTCCTGCTTGATTGATCTTGATGATATGAGTATTACAAGAGTTGATCTACCACGAGATCGTAGAGGCTAAACCCTAGAAGCTAGCCTATGGTATGATTGTTCTCGTCCTACGGACTAAACCCTCCGGTTTATATAGACACCGGAGGGGGCTAGGGTTACACAGAGTTGGTTACAAGGGAGGAGATCTACATATCCGAACTTCCAAGCTTGCCTTCCACGCAAAGGAGAGTCCTACCCGGACACGGGACAAAGTCTTCAGTCTTGTATCTTCATAGTCCAACAGTCCGGCCAAAGTATATAGTCCGGCTGTCCGAGGACCCCCTAATCCAGGACTCCCTCAGTAGCCCCTGAACCAGGCTTCAATGACGATGAGTCCGGCGCGCAGATTGTCTTCGGCATTGCAAGGCGGGTTCTTCTCCGAATACTCCATAGAAGATTTTGAACACAAGGATCGTGTCCGGCTCTGCAAAACAAATTCCACATACCACCGTAGAGAGTACAATATTCCACAAATCTAATCTGCTGACATATTTCTTAGCGTGATATCACGCCATGATCCGGTCATTATTCGAACCGTTTTTCTCAACCAGCTACTGCACATATTGCGAGGCGGTTTTCTTGGCACGTCTTGTCGAAGTAGAGATCGTGTCCCCTTATCACGAGATTCTCATCAATACGGGTGTGGGTAACCGAACCGCGCCATTAATCACGGCGCTTGGGGAATAAGCGAGTTTACCAGGCAAGTGGGGAGGCGCTGCTGCCTTTATAAGGGGATAAGGACTCCCTTTCGCACCCACGCTTTCCTCTTCCCGATCCATTCCCCTTCGCTCGAGCTCCAGCGCCCGAGCATTCATCTTCTCCGCCCACAAAGGCCTTCCGAAAATGTCTGGATCGGGAGCAGGAGGCAAGTGGATGGCCTCTACCATCCGGGAGAAGGATATCAACAAGCTTCGGGAGGCCGGGTACCTGGCCAAGAAAGTAGCCACCGTCTCCCGACGGCGGGACAGATCGTCCCTACTCCGGAACCCCACGAGAGGGTTGTATTCCTCCCTCATTTTGTCCGCGGGCTAGGGTTTCCCCTCCACCCGTTCATTCGCGGCATCATGTGTTACTATGGGATCGATCTTCATGATCTGTCCCGTAATTCCTTCCTCAACATCTCGACATTCATTGTCGTGTGCGAGGCTTTTCTCCGCATCTCGCCGCACTTCGGTTTATGGCTGAAGATTTTAATGTGAAGCCCAAGGTGGTGGGCGGCGAGCATGCCGAGTGCGGGGGCGCTATGGTGAGCAAGATGCCCAATGTCATATGGCCAACGGAACCTTTAATGATTCTATCAAGGAGTGGCAAACAGCAGTGGTTTTATATCACTGAGCCGCGCGGCACGGAATGGGCCGCACTCCCGAGTTTCGATCCGGTGCCCCCTGCGGCTTACATCCTGGGTCAAGAAGGGCCTGGACTGGTCCTCGTCCGACGAACTGTCGGTGCTCCAGACGCGCGTTAAGATATGGGAGACAAGAACATTGAACTTGTCAATGTAGTCCAGGTGATGTTTAGTTCGCCGGATCCTGCCTTGTCAACACCGGACTTGCAATCTATGGGAATTCGATCCGGCCAGCACCAAACCTTGCGAGAGCTTTTCGGCTCCTCGCACAAGGACATCTGGAAGGTGCTTTTCAAGTCCAGCAAATCATGGCCGGACTCCGCCGAGGACCGCGGGTACCAACTATCCCGCCCTGCCAAGTTCGGTAAGTCATCAAACTTTTTATCCGCGTAACCCAAAGGAAGCGCTTAACGTGTTTTATACAACTCTCCCAGGGCTGGACGAAGAAGGCGGAGCGGATCCATTGTCCGGCCCCGCTGCCCGAAGAACCGGCCGTCCCACTTCTGACGAAGATGCTGGTCCCGGCGCCTTACAAGGTGCCGAAGAAGACGGCCGAGAAGGAGGCCCAAAAGACCCGGGGCGGCCTTCGTCGCCGCGGCGCTTCGGACACAATATCCGAAGGCTCTGATGCCCATTTCCGCCTCCGAAGAGGACGAGGGAGGAGGAAGATGAATCCCCTGCGGGGGGAAGAAAGAAGAGGACGGCCTCCGTACACTTGGAGGCCGAGCTGCCCAAAAGGGGAAAGCTCCTCTTCCGGAGGAGTCCACTGCCGCGCCGACAGTGGCCCGACCATGGGATCCGAGGGCCAGCCCCTGGTGAACTCGTAAGTATATAAAATCCGAGTATGTTTAGGCGTCCGGACTCATCATGGCAATAGTATTTTAACCTAAGCCATATTTTTTGTAGTCTGGCGAGGTCCCGTACCAAACAATCTTCATCAGGAGGATCGCTGAGCTCGATGCTATGGAGAGCGTGACGCCCCCAAAGACCCCTTCCTCCAAACAGGTGCATAACACGAGGCTTCGTCCCAGAAGGACCCCGGCCAAGGAGGATAGGAAAAGATCGTGAAGGCGGCGCCTGGAGGTCAAATTTCAGGGTCCGAACACATGGGGAAAAAGATTCCCATGGGAGCTGATGGCGGGAGCCATCTTGAATTCGTCTCCCAGCCGGATAACGATTCCGGAGATCTATACGGCTCCAGAATCAAGCAGGCAGACTCCCTCAGTGGAGGGGGCGTGCCTGTTCCAACCGGCAACCTCTGTCCAACCAGAGGTGTCGGATGCTTTGTTGGTGGCGCTGAAGAGCGCCTCCATCGTTGATGAACACCGTGCCCTTATGGGTGCGGTGATTGAGAAGATTCAGTCAGCTGAGAGTGGACTGAATGAAGCCTGTATCAGCCTATAAGAGGCTTTGAGGTATGTTTTATGAGTTTCGAAGAGTGTCATAGTATAGATAGTAGCCCCTGATACACTGTTCGGTGAAGGAAAAGAACCGGACAGAGGATCGAATTTATGTTCGCAGGAAGACTCATTTGAATGACATCTATTCTCTTCTATTATAAGCAGGCGTCTTAGCGGCTGCTGCCTCTCATACTGCGGAGATCTCCGGACTGAATCAAAGTCTGGAGCGGGCCAAAGAAGGAACTTGGCCAGTTGAAATGCAGTTGAGAGATAAACAAGGTATGCACAAGTCTTGTTCGCGTTTATTGCGAATGAATTTTCAGTATGAAATAAGCTTCATGATTTGCGCTAGGGATTGTGACCGAAGTCGAGGCCCTTAAGAGGCTGTGGCCGAGGCCGAGAAAAAGGCAGCCACAGAGCAGGCTCTTCGTGAGAAGCACGAGGCCAGGGTTATTAAGAGCTGAGCAGGAGCTGCAAGAGGCCGTGAGGAAATGCGAGACCTTGGAGCAGAGTTTAACGGAGAAAGAATCCGAACTCGCCAAGGCGCATCAGGCCATGAGCGATGCCCGGGGGGAAACCCAAGGCGCCCTGCAGGGGATCCAAGAGGCGAGAAGATCACGGCGGGTAAGGCTTTTTTCCATGTAAAGCAAGTATTTGAGGGGAAAACTATGTTTCTAATTTTGATCCGGATTTCTCAGGGGTATTTGCGAGCTACCCGCAGCATATCAGATGCGCCCAATTCTACCGAGCCGAAGAAAGGAACACTGCAGATAAGCTCTTCTGGTCGCAGTATTTGCACCGATTATTCGGTGCCTTTTGCCGATCCACTGAAACATAGCTGATCGAACTGCATAAGGCGGCGAAACTAGCCATGAAAGATTTGGTTATCCGGCTATGGCCTGCCGAGCCGATTCCAAGCAGCTACTTCGGGCTCGTGAAGCGGGCTTGTAAGCGCTTTGCCCTCGACTTGACGTCATCAAGCGGTCGGTCTGTATGAAGGTGCGCGAATGGCCTTCGCCCGTGCAAAGGTGCACTGGGGGAAGATGGATGCTGAAAAAGCTGATGACCGAAGGACCGCCAGAGGGGAAGGAGCACCGCAAGCCTGAATTATATTATGAGAGTGTCCGGAAAGGATCCTACCTTGCAGCGGAGCTATGCACCCAAGGACATTATATTTCCATGAATGCAATCATGTTGTCCTTTGTAATGTTTGAACAAGGTCATTTATTTATTGGCCTGTTATATAAAAGTTTACCCTCTCTGTGCGGCCGTTTTATATGTTAAACCTGAGAGTTGGCCAGTCGTCGGCTTCTGCCCCCACGTAAGAAGTACGGGGGTGTTTCGGGATAAACCTGAGCACTCTTTATCCCAGTTTTGGGTCCTTCGAAGGAGGTGTTCAGCACAACGAACCTAGGCAATCGGACTATAGGGCTTTATCACTCTCACTTAGCCATAGGAGCTTTTAGTAAGGAGGTAGGCGCAGCCCCTGGTGTTCGGAAGACCGCACGAGGGGCTCTATAAGCACCTGATCGGAAGAAAAACCGATCCATCGCACGCTGCATTGGTTATGGCATTATGCGGGAGAAATCCTTAAAGATTTTACAACCTCTCGAACAGCTGACCAGCTCTCGCCGTATCATGACAGTCAGTTTTCGGCTTTCTCTACTGAGGTGCTCGTTCGGAAGAACCGGGACACAATCGCAGTAGTTCTCCCTGTGCCGCCTTAGCCAATATAGCGGAACATAAGGTCAGCAAAACATGGGAGCCGGGCAAACCCAACTATTGACCCAAGACATGATTCAGAGCTGATGCATATAATGCTATAAGTTCGGGGTGCCGAACTTCCATGAAGGTGTTCGGACTTTATTCCTTGTTATGGGTAAAACGAAGCCCCTGCATATTTAAGGCATAGTCGCTGATGTACGGATGCCCACTTGACAAAAGAATTTCAATAGAAATAACAACAGGTAAGCGTCATATAAATCCACATGTTGTTATTTGAATAGTACGTCTATGCGTATGAGTACATGGTAATGTGATAAAAAAAGGGAATATGATTGCGGAACCTGCTGAGCCAGGGGGGAAGAAGCTGAGTGCGGATCCGGTGATATAGCCGGATGGTCATTGCGGGGAATGTCTAAGGATCCCTTGCGCGTTCAAGCTGCCTCCGTATGGCCCGTCTGGTCGGCGCAAAGGTGAACTGCGAAAGGAATGTAAGAAATGTTTGCGTGCCCGGAGAGCGGTTGAGCCGCTGAGGTCGGCCTGTCCTGGCCTTCGCCGGAGTGTTTAATTGAGCTCTGGACGAGCCGGGCTATCCTTCCGCGAAGTAGTTTCGGAGTCCCTTGACGGTGTCCGGGAGCCTGGACGTCGACTCGAGGTTCGGGCTGCAAGGTGCTGCTCGTTGCTTCTGCTGCTAAGGCAGTGGTGTACTTGTTGGTGCGAGGGAAGGTTCGGCCTTGCCATTAACCGTGATGACGCCGCGTGGACCGGGCATCTTGAGCTTACGGTAGGCATAATGTGGCACCGCGTTGAATCGAGCGAACGCGGTTCGTCCGAGCAGTGCCTGATAATCACTGCGGAAAGGGACGATTTCGAAGATTAACTCTTCGGTACGGTAATTTTCTGGTGAATCCGAAGACTACCTCAAGGGCAATGGAGCCTGTACAGCTGGCTTCCACACCTGGTATAATGCCTCTGAAAGTGGCTTTAGTGGGTTTGATCACCCGAATGATCGATGCCCATCTTGCGCACTGTGTCCTGGTAAAGCAGATTTAGACTGCTGCCTCCGTCCATAAGGACTCGAGTGAGGTGGAACCCGTCAATTATTGGGTCGAGGACTAGTGCGGCTGGATTGCCCTGATTGGCGTTAACCGGACGATCCGTGCGGTTGAAGGTGACCGGCCCTAGTTTATATTGTGGGACGACTAGTTCCGTTAAGTCGGCATCCCTAAGGGTGCATATCCGGCCGAGTTGGGAATTTGGGTGGTATTTACCACATTCACCGATTGAATATGCGGGGAAATTTCTTTTGCCCTCCTGTGTTCGGTGATCTGGGCTCTTCGTCGCCATCGATCGCTTTGAGACCCCCCTTCTCCGTTTTTGGCGCCTGCCCTGCTGCTTGTTTGAAGACCCAGCATTCTCTGTTGGTATGGGTGGCTGGCGTTCCTGGGGTGCCATGAATTTGGCATTGGCGATCGAGTATGCGGTCCAGACTGGATGGACCCGAATTGTTATTTTTGGTGGCCCTTTCCGCTGACCGGATTTTGAGCCCCCTAAACCCGGCATTAACTGCCGTATTTTCGGCGTTTTCACCATATTTGCGGCGCTTGTGTTTGTTGCGTCGTGGTTTGCCGTTGCTATCCCTGGCCTCTGATGTGCCAGGTTTGCTTGCTGTATTGTTACTACGAGCCAACCAGCTATCTTCCGCCCGCGCAAAAGCGGGTCATAAGTGTCGTGAGGGCTGCCATGGATTTTGGCTTCTCTTGGCCGAGGTGCCGGGCGAGCCACTCGTCACGGATGTTATGCTTTAAATGCCGCTAAGGCCTCTGCATCCGGACAGTCGACAATTTTGGTTCTTCTTAGTTAGGAACCGGGTCCAGAATTTCCTGGCCGATTCCCCTGGCTGCTGAGTTATATGACTTAAATCGTCAGCATCCGGCGGTCGCACATAAGTGCCTTGAAATTGTCCAAGAATGCATCTGCCAGCTCTCCCAGCTTCCGATGGAGTTTTGCCGGCAAGCTATTGAGCCAATGCCGAGCTGGCCCTTTGAGTTTTAGCGGGAGATACTTGATGGCATGTAGGTCATCCCCGCGGGCCATGTGAATGTGGAGGAAGAAGTCTTCTATCATACCACGGGGTCTGTAGTACCATCATATGATTCAATGTTTACGGGTTTAAAACCCTCTGGGAATTCGTGATCCATTACTTCATCAGTGAAGCATAGGGGGTGTGCGGCGCCTCTGTGCCGGGCTATATCCGACGCAGTTCATACGAGTCTTGTCTGCTGTATTCGGCCCGGCCGGATTTGCTTTAGTGTATCCGGCGATGACGTCATCGATCCACGTTGGGGGCGCGCCCCCGTGATCCGTAGATCGATCTTGCATGTTTTGTCTTTGTTTTCCAATAGTCTCGCAGGTCCCGCGTTTTGTCCCGGGCCTTGGATTTTTGTTGAATGGCGGCGGGTGCGGGCTGGACTTCGGGCTGATATGCCTCTTGTCTCGGCCACGAGGTGGCCGATCAGCCGCATCATACCTGGTGATGTAGGTTTCAATGCTCACTCCTCGAGTTGGGGTAGCAAACCTGCGCTTTGGTAACTCTTGGTTGGGCGCTCGAGTTCGTATTCTCAGGCTCGCCAGACTTCAGTCCATCTATCCCTAGCAGATCTTGATCAGCTCGAAGCTGTTGTTTGCTTTTTCTTCAGGCTGTTTGCTGTGGCTATAAGCCGGCGCTTGAAGCGCTCCTGCTCGACGGGATCCTCAGGCACGATAAATTCTTCGTCGCCGAGGCTCACCTCGTCTTCGGAGAGAGGCATGTAATTGTCATCCTCTGATTCTCCGTCTTGCTGGCCTGTTCCGGAGGGCTAGCTTGTTCATCCTCCCGCTCGAGGTCTGGCTGGAGGGGATTATCGTCGTCTTCGGCACTATCCGGAGCGTTATTTCTCTTGTGCCGGTATCGCTGCTTTTGCTATGGCGAGACTTAGAGCGGCGCCGCTGACGTCGGTGCTTGGATTGCTTTCTTGGAGGGATTATCCTCCGTTGTCTTATCGCCATCCCTTCTTTTGGGGTGTCCACCATGTATATGTCATACGATGAGGTGGCAGTCCAGCGCCCTGTGGGCGGTGGTTCTTGTTCGTCTCCTGCATCGTCGTCCATACCGTCGATGTCTTCGGAAGCCGAAGTCGAGCATGTCGGTTAAAGTCGTCGACAGTGGCTACTAAGTGGGTGGTGGGTGGGGAGCGAATTTCTTCCGTCGTCCGCATCCCATTCCTAGCCGGACATAGTTCGGACCAAGGGTCTCCTGACAGGGAGAGAGACCTCAATGAGTTTAGCACGTCGCCAAAAGGGCGAGTGCTGAAAAGATATCCGCGAGGTAAACTCCATGATCGTGCCCAATCAGATTTGATAGGGCACGGACGCAGGCGGCTTCGGAGCCCATGGCCGGGGACGAATCCAATGGTCCGGCAACACGGGTCTCGGAGGAGGTGAAGTCAGTATTTCGGCTCTATCGCCACTGAAGTGTGCGGCCTCCGATGGCGGGGTCCATCCACCCGTCCTCAGATGGCGCAATTTGTTCCGGGATTGAGGGCCTGAGTAGTTGCAGGTGTGATCTCCGAACACTGTCCGACGGCAGAGCTAAATCATGCTCGTCGTGATTGTGCGGCGCACCTGACATGGGCTCGAATCCCGTCGAAGATCAAGTCTCCGCGGATGTCGGCAGTATAGTTCAAGTTTCCAAACCTGACCTGATGGCCAGGGGCCGTAGCTCTCGATCTGCTCCAGATGGCCAAGCGAGTTGGCCCGCAGTACGAAGCCGCCGAATACGAAGATCTGTCCGGGAGGAAAACCTCACCCTGGATCGCATCGTTGCCGATGATCGAAGGAGCCATCAAGCCTTACGGTGACGGCACAGTGGAACTCTCAATGAAAGCACCAATGTCGGTGTCAAAACCGGCGGATCTCGGTAGGGGGTCCCGAACTGTGCGTCTAAGGCGGATGGTAACAGGAGGCGGGGGACACGATGTTTTACCCAGGTTCGGGCCCTCTCGATGGAGGTAATACCCTACTTCCTGCTTGATTGATCTTGATGATATGAGTATACAAGAGTTGATCTACCACGAGATCGTAGAGGCTAAACCCTAGAAGCTAGCCTATGGTATGATTGTTGTTGTCCTACGGACTAAACCCTCCGGTTTATATAGACACGGAGGGGGCTAGGGTTACACAGAGTCGGTTACAAGGGAGGAGATCTACATATCCGTATTGCCAAGCTTGCCTTCCACGCCAAGGAGAGTCCCATCCGGACACTGGACGAAGTCTTCAATCTTGTATCTTCATAGCCCAACAGTCCGGCCAAAGGATATAGTCCGGCTGTCCGAGGACCCCCTAATCCTGGACTCCCTCAGGAGTGACGCCGGATTGTCCTCTGGCAGAGGAGTCGGATGATGTATCCGTCACAAACTCCGAAGTGGAGAGCGCCATGAATCATCGACGCCGAAGAGTCATTCTACGCGACCCCGGCTTTACAAACGAGGCATTCAATGCCTTCAGTTCGGCTGATGCATATATCCAAGCTGCTCGAGACGGGCTTGCTAGAGCCACAGACCAACATTTAAAAGATATGCGGGTAAATTTAGATTGTCCAAATGTGATAATTATATACCAGTAGCCCCCGATACTTGAAGCAGTTGATACAACTGATTTAAGGATCATTGTATAACCAGGTGCTTACGGAGAAGAACAACCTGTTGTCTCAAGAACTGGAGAAGTGTCGGACCGAGCTGAATGCTGCTGCCGCCGAACTAGAGAAATTCAAGAAGGCATCGCCTGGTAATACTCCCCTCCACTGAGAAAATATGGTTATATACCAGTAATGCTAATAGTGTTGCAAATCACATCTCATGATCGTCAGATAAAGTGAAGAAGGCACTAGAAGTCGCACAAGTGGGTGAACAAGAAGCCAAAAGGCCAACGGGCCGTGGGCGAACGTATAACTGGCACGGTCAGGGAGGAGAAAAACAAACTCCAAGATTCCCACACCCAGCTGGGAGAAGAGCTGAAAGATGTGCGGGCCCAACAGGCTGACTCCGTGAAAGAAAACAAAAGGCTGCGAGGCGACATATTTAGTATGTGTTCAAACTCACTTCTGTGTAATTCGGCGAGGAGAGGAACTGACAGAGTTATGTCTGTAGGTATGCTGACCGGCCGGCCCGAAGAGGAGATGTCCGGATCCTCGGGCGATCTGCTACGAGAGCTGTCGCAAATGCACGAACAAGCTCGGCAGGCGATGCGAAGTATTGCCAAGGCCTTATGGCCCTCCGCCTCCCCTCCAGGAAGTATGGAGGAGCTAGTAGTGCTTTTCAAGGGAGCGCGGCGGCTTTTCCGATTATGGAAGATATCGGCCTGCCGGGAAGGTGCGCAAGAGGCCTGGGCCATGGTGAAGACACGGTACACCAAGCTTGATCCGAATCATATGGCCCGGGTCGGACCTAAAGGGTCAGATGGGAAAGAAGTTCCCGTTAGTTTAGTATATGACCAAGTAAGGGTAGCCGCCAAATATTCCCAATAGGATTGTAAGCTAGATAGCCTATTAGACGGCATAGAGGAAGAAGTCTTTGAGTCCAAGTGACTATGTACTTCAATTGACAGAATTGTCTCTAGCCGGGTTGTAAAACGATTGTCATGGCAGACCTTTTCGCTTCGACCTCTGGACCCGAAGGTGCTGAGTGTTTTCGAATACCAAAGCGGCCAAATAGACCGGGGTATGCGTGGAAACTAGGCGTAGGGGTCATAGTTGCTTGAACAGACAAGTTTTATCCGGCTAGCTATGTTATATTACATTGTAATTGTAAGAAACATCTTCCAGAGAGAATAGTTCCATTAAGGGTTCCTTTCCCTGGGTGGACATGCAGTAGTATGCATGCCCGAACTGTGATTGAAAAAAGCACAGTATATGTGACATCTGGGGGTTCATAGTGTAATGAGTGTGAAAACATCTTTAATCCGCCGACCGAATATTCCCTTAAGAACGCTAGCTTTCGGCTTCACCCAGTCTGAGGTACACATCTAGATGACCCGGTAGTAACAATCGCAGAGGTGCTTCCTTCATGCCCTAGCCGAACAAACGGGAACGTAGGGCATAAGCACAGGAGCCAGGCAACCCAGCTTGGCCAAATCTTAAGTCATAACGATGCATATAATGGCGAAGAAAAGGTACATATGCGGAAGAGGGCAGATATGTCACTACAAAAAAAATACACTTCCGTGATGATACGTGTTTGTCACAGTAGGTCGCGTTTTTTGTCATGCATGTACATCCATGACAAATTTATGACAGAATCAAGATAGTCATACCTGTGCTGTCGTAGAAGTGTTCCATGACATTACCAAAATTATCATCACGGAAGTGTCCACTTCCATGACGATAAATCGCGCGTCACAGAAGTGCTTTCGTCAAGGGTGACCGACACGTGGCATCCACCGTAACGGAACGCCGTTAAGCTATCGGGTCGGGTTTTGGATCTGATAACCCGTTAACAGCCCCGACCAATGGGAAATTTCCACGTGTAAAATTCTTATTGGCCGGACGAAACACATGTCAGATCGTCAGTGGGTCAGATAGGCGCCTATGATATGTCGACACGTGCCACGGCCCACCACTGGCCCATTTAGCTTACAAAGCCGGCCCGTTTGACTTGGTCAAAAGTTAACGGGCTGGCCCATGAAAAGCCTGTTAACGATCTCTTCGCAAATAGCCCATTTTACGGCCCGTTAACTCACGACCCGTTAGGCCCTAAAGGAAATCGGCCCAACAACATCATGTGGGCCGTCGAATATAACACCAGCCCATTTCACTTTCGGCCCATGTATGGCCCACGACGTCTTTCGGCCCATATGAGGCCTTCGTATCTTTCGACCCTTTACAGGCCCACGGTGACTCTAGCCCATAATGAACAGTAATTTTCTTTATACCCGTTAACGGCCCGTGATTTACATGGGCCATTTCCAGCCCGTGTTAGCTTTCGGCCTATTGATGGCCCATACGTTCTTGGGCTCCTTTTCGGCCCTCGATTACTTCCGGCCCGTTACTGGCATGTTACCCTAATGGGCCAAATTCGGCCCATGGCAAGAGTCGGCCCGTTACTGGCCTGTTCCCCTAATGGGCCAAATTCGGCCCATGGCAAGAGTCGGCCCGTTACTGGCCTGTTACCCTAATGGGCCAAATTCGGCCCATGGCAAGAGTCGGCCCGTTTCTGGCGTGTTAACCCGTTGCGCCGTTTCTAGCCCGTCCTATATTCTGGCCCATTAACGACCCGTTATGCCTGTGACAGAATTAAGCCTTTGCTGTCCTACGGCCTGTTAACGGCCTGTTACCGTGCTGGGCCGATACCAATTACGCCCGATTACGGCCCATGTAGACCCATTTATCCGACGACCCGAGGCCCACCGATTATAGGCCCATTTATCGACGGCCCGTAGGAGACCCATGGATCCTACGACCCGTATATGGCCCATGGTAGTTGCGGCCACTAGCAAACCATGGAAAAAGAAGACTAGGAAATAAATAAGGCCAAAACTAACGCTAGGCTATTAAGGCGATTGCACAGATTACATCCACTCGGCATCAAAGATCGCCACTAGTGCAAATATAGGGAACACCCTACACTATACAAAAATGGCTTGCTGTTTTCTTCAGCCGGTGGCTGCACGTTAAGAATAAATTTTGTATCACACCAAAACAAATTACAACTATATAACAAAAGGAAGGTTGGCATAAAACTTAACAGTCTAGCAGATAAATGCACCACCAGAAGTTCAGAACCTCAGTTCATTTGACCTGACTGTTATGTTTTCATGTTGTATTGTCCGATGGAGCACCATAACCCTCGCCTTCATTTCCCCTAGGCTCCTGAACAACATAGCAAATGTCTGATAGTCTGGTTTCAAAACCATGCATATCTTGACGACATTGAGCAATGTTTCTCCTTGTTTCACAAAGGGTCTGTGTTAGGGAATGGACTTGTGTCTGGAGCGCAGATACAACATTGCTTTGAGCTTGCATATCTTGATCATGAGGCAGTTTGGACGATATTGCCTTAACAACCAACCCAGTATTACGCAGGAACGTGCTTTTGGCACTGTTAGTGGACTGGTACTGACCCACTGCAGCAAGAGCTGACATTGCGGTTATAGTTGCCTCGCCACTTTCAGAAGGTGGCGGTTCCACCATTTTTTCCATAGCTTGATGAAAAGTTGAGGTTTTACATTAGTAGTACCAGAACAGAAGATATTAAGGAGGCAGCAAAACCAAAAATAGCTTTGGTCTATATACAGAACTTATTCTGGTGAACCCATGTAAAATATTAGTTGTATTTTATTGCAAAGTACATAATAAAACCAGGTTCCAAACATATGACCATGTACCATCGCTAATGTATTGTCTATTTCTTCACATTGTATTGAGGGCTAAGGATAAAGAGACGTAGTTTATAATACGGTAAGCATAGTATGACATCATTCATATCACAAAACAACTGAGAACAGACAAACAGGCAACTGTAACGTTGTGTGGGCAAGTCCAGCATGGAACTAGATTACGGGTCAAGATCAAAGGAACACCACTCCTCTCTTTTAAACCTTGTAAGGTGCAATGATACGCTAAGACAATTGTGTATAAAATTGAAAAGAGTAATAGACATTGGCTGCAAACCATGCAGTTCAAGGCACAAGTCAGAGTAAGTAGTAGTTAAAAGGCATGAGGATTAAGGACTTACAACAACGGCTTTGACTGGTGTAGTCATGCCCTTCTTCTTGCTGGTGTGACAGTCCTTAAAGATTTCCACAGCATTTGGTTCAGGTACTTTTTGGTCCTTGCGGGCTTTCCTCTGCATTTCGAACAAGTCAATATAGATCTGATAATATGGTACAGCAAAAAGAGTGAAACAACAGCTAATTACAAGAGCCTCGCAGTGTGCAATATAGCTACGAGATCCTGTCGTTTGTTGGAATTTCACTTTCGTACGGTTGGCCTTGTTCTTTGAACAGTTCACCTACAAGAAGATAGATTTGTGTGGCACATGCGTAAATAGGACTTCAACATGTGATCTGATCACATATATATAATGTACCTGATACTTCAGATCAGACCAGTGTTTAACAAGGCCCCTCCAGTCTTCATCCGATATATTTTCCACTGGAGATGTTTGGGAAAGTTCACTGTTAGCCTTGCCTTCAAAGTGAGTTTTCCTCAAGTTATACCGATACTGTCGTAGAGCAAACTTGAAAACATGGGTGCAAGCTTGTCTGGTTGCATCATCTTGGCTATCCAACTTGAACCTCATCTGTTGAAAATTATGGGAGTCTCATTATCAGCAACCTAGAAAGTATGGGACAGAGCAAGACGATATTACTAGTTTCCATACATAAGCATACTTACAGATAAATGGTCGAGGAAGGTGTTGAACTGGGTTTCGTCTTTGTCATTCCTGTACTGAATCCATGTTGGGAGGATACGTACATGACACCTAACGGCAACCGCTGCCTCTGATACTAACTTGGCTGACTCTGTAGCATCATGTGGCCTTTTTAAACCTGCCTCAAAATGGATCTCCATTCTTCCTCCTCTAGATCTAGTTAACCTATCGAGCATTATCTCTGATGTTTGTTTCCTCTTGCGCCTAGGTGCTAGTCCAACAACGAACATAGGAAGTGTTAGTGTACATCAAACTGTGAGACTACATATAAAGAAGCATGCAACTGTAACTTGACTCCAGCAACTACCTTCTTGCTGTTGAACCTCACAAGGTTCATCTGATATTGCCAACTTGTCTTGTGTCAAGAGTGCTTGGGAAGTAGTGTCAGGTGGCAAGGGAGCTTGGGAACGTGCTGCTAGCTCAGTTGATGCACGAGTAAGTCGTGCAGCTGGTAGTACTGTGGTAGGTGTTGCAAGAACTAGGGCTGTCTCTGCTTGTTTGGTGGCAGCTATTTGTTTCTGTTTGGCTTTTTTTGCAACTCGTGTAGCATGGGATGCCGTGTTTGTAGAATTTTCCGCTGGACTTTGACCTTCTATTGCACCATCAGTACCAGCAGAATCTGCAGGATTCATCCGCTTCTCATTCCCTGCCACTTTGTGTTTCTTCCTCTTTCTCTGTGCCATGTTAAGTCAAGCCGACAAGAAAAAAGAATAACAATTTAGTTCTTCAGAACAAATTGATGCGTGATGCAGACGAACTGAACTTTGATGTTAGACAACCACATGATAGGAGGATGTAATATGTATGAAAAACAAGACGGAAGAGATAACCAGAACTATGATGTGTAAACTAAGAAGAAGACATTTCACCAAATTAGAAGCAATGCAATGGAAGGTAGACACCATATGAAAGATGCTACAAATATCGCTCTGCCAAGTTAACAGTGTCTCATCACAAATATCGCTCTGCCAAGCAGTACAAGAAATAAATCATATGCAAGATGCAAACAACATCACACTACCATGTTATAGGTCTCTCGTCATTAGTGCCATTGCATATTCACAGCTTATGATGTGTAAACTAAGGAGAAGGCATTTCAACAAATTAGAAGCAATGAAAGCTAGACACCATATGAAAGATGCAACGAATATCACTCTACCAAGTTAAAACTGTCTCGTCATAAGTGCCATTTCAACAAATTAGTAGTACAAGCTAGAAAAGAATGTGAGATGTAACCTATATCACACTCCGAAGTCAAACGTGTCTTATGATAAGTGATTGTTGCAGGTTACACAACAGTAGTAATTTGATGTAAGAACATGGTGTGATAGACAGATATTGTATGTTCTAGAAACAGGAACACATGTCTTATTCAAGTATAATGTGTAAAGTAAGCAGATGGAATCAACAAAATTAGAAACAATACAAGCTAGACATCACACATAACATGCAACCACATATAACAGTGTCAAGTTAGAGGGAGCACCGGTGATGCTGCACTAGGGGAGACGTGCTCATCATAAACACAACTTTGTTGAGTGTCTATGCATGTGTTGTCTTGGAAATCATCTTGGGGGTGTGGAGGAGTAGAAACTGTAGAGGCCCTCCGTTCGGAAGGAGCGCCTTTATCCACTGCCTTGCTAACTTCCTTCCGCTTTATTGATTTTGAATTGTCAAGTAAAACCGACAAGAAAAAGCAATAAAATTCTCTCTTCAGAACTCATTCATGCATGATACTGACAATCACTACTTTGATGTAAGGCAAACACAAGATACCAGGATGGAATATGTACGAAAAACAGGACGGCATGGCATGTTGACAACTGTTTGTGTAAACTAAGCAGAAACCATTCCAGCAAATAAGAAGCAATGCAAGCTAGACACCACATGAAAGATGCAACCAATATGACTCTGCCAAGTTAAAAGCGTCCCATCATAAATGGAATTTCAACAAATTAGAAGCACCGCATGCTATAAATCATATGAAAGATGCAACTAATATCGCACTGCATATACTAAAGGTGTCTCGTCATGTTGATTGATGCGGGATACAAAAAAACAATAGTTTTATGTCACATTAACAGGTATAATGTATAAGCTAAGCAGACTAGCACATGCAGTTTAACCAGATTGGAAGAATTACAATCTAGACACCATATGCAACATGCAACCACATATCACGCTGCCAAGTTAGAGCAAGCACCTGCGATGCTAGTGTAGGGGAAATGTTGTAATCAACTACAGAGCTACGTTCACTATCTTCATCTAGCATTTCTGTTTCTTGAGAATCATGTCAGGAGGCTGACGCTGCATTCTTTAAATGAGGAGTAGTCCCCTTGCCTTCCTGCCTCATCATAAGTGATTGATGAGGGATACACAAGAACATTAGTTTGATGTAAGAACATGGTTAATACATAGATGTACTAGTATGTACCAAAAACAGAAAGGCATGTCATATTCAAAGGTATAATGTGTAAGCTAAGCAGATGCAATTTAACCAAATTGGAAGCAATACAAGCTAGACATCCGGCTGGAGTGGTGAGCATGATCATCTAGGACCTGAGAGCCTGGTGGGAGGCGGGCTGCTTCGCCACAATCGCAGCTTTTTAGTTGGCTTCCAGGTGATGCCTATCTTTGCTGGGCTTGTCACTGGCTCGGCCAGTGCCCTAACTAGCTATTTGTCTTCTGGTGCTCACGGGATGGTGGTTCAATTAAAAAAAATATCTTTCCTTATCTTACCGACTTCGGCCTTTCGAATACAAGCTAGACACCATATGGAACATGCAACCACATATGACACCGCGAAGTTAAAGCAAGCACCTAGGATCGTGGTTCATTGCGAGCGAGGTCATCAACTCCAGAGCTACGTTTACCGTCTCCATCTGCTGACACTGCACCCTTTATAGCGCTGTAACGTGTCTTGCCTACCCACACACGAAGCTGGAGCGACTTTGCTCTTTTCTTTTTGGCTTCTCTCATGGCAGCAGAGTCTGAAATACCCTTGCATAAAAACACAATAGTGAGAGTAAGGGTGAAGTGTGTGCAGAACTAGTGCATTGTAAAAGTAGCAGATAGCAGGTGGCTGAAAAATAAATGACAGGAGACATATGATAGCTCTACAACATTGCATGGCAAACAAAATTAGATTCTACTCCGTATGATTTTGTAATATATGAGCACAGGAAATGCAAGTACTCCTCCAGCACACCACCACATGTGGTCATATCTAAGATAACAGTCGACTGAAAATAAGTAGGTCAGTCGATTTTTTTTAATGAACCGTCTGATCCATAAGGAACGGGCAGATGGCCTTCGTCTACCTCCCGCCAGTCACTATTGACGATCTTTCTCGAACCGCCAGCGACCACCGGCCCAGACCCCTGCCTCCGCCGCCCCGCCCTCCCATCGACCTCACACCACCGCCGTGCTTGGCAGCGCCCCCATGCCATCCCTTTAATCCCGGCCGACCTCCAGATCGGGCGGCAGTAGCTCTAGGCCGCACACGCCCCTAAGATAAACACCAAGGCGCTGCTTCCCCGGCTTTCTAGCGCCTGTTACGCCGGGGAATGCTTCCATTAATTGGGAATCAACTGGCCAGAAATTGAAATTCAGGGGGGCGACGGACCTCTAGCTAAGGTGAAATAGTATATGAGGAGAAACCTTGTGCATCGCGAGTTACTAGGAACATCTAGTATCAAGAAGAAGTGGTCTACTAGTGTCTTCTGTGGGATGAATACCGTGCAAGCAGAGACGTAAGATTTGCACGAATAAGGGAAGAGGAGTACCTTTTTCGGTTGCCGGTGTGGTCACCTCCACATGTCGCGCCGATCTTCTTCTTTTTACCGGGGAAACCGATGTTCTGGAGGGTGCAGGCTTGGACGAACCCATGGCCAAATTGTTGACTGTGTTGCCATGGTCGTATGTCGGCGGAGGGGAAGCAGATCCGAGGCGGCGAAGGACGGGGTAGCAGGAACATCTCCGGTGCGGTGGAGGGTGGCGAAGTTGGAGCGGCAGCGGTGAGGCGCAGGACGGCGTGGTTGAACTGGCTCGGGTACTGACGGCTCACCCTCGGCTTCAACTACTAGCCGTGGAGGGCGTTGCGGTTGAGGTTGCGGTGGACGACGACGTCGAGGTATCGGCTCTGGCGTGATGGAGGAGGACGGTGGTTGATGGGTGGGATGGGGTGGCGGACGGAGGAGAGGTAGTTTTGGCACCCACGGAGTACAAATGGGGAATCGGACGGGTGGGGGAACCATGTTTCGGTCTGGGACGCGCTTGTTTTTGGCTTTTTTGAACAGAAGATGGGACGCGCTTGTTTGAAATTTGGGGAAAGTACAAACTTTGCCCCCCTCTTAAATTTCGGACCTACTGCGGGTCGGGGGTAGGATGGTAATCCCAGGTGTCCCAAAAAGTGGGCGGGAGCGATTTGGGCCGCGCGCATGTGTGCTTAGGCGGCCATTGTGTATGAATGTTTTTCGGATGCGGTTGTGTGGCGTCTAGACAAAGCTACAAACCTACCCCGGTTTAGACCTTTGGACGTCGGGCCGGTAGGTTTCATGGGTCGGAGTTATTAGAAAAGTAATTTCCTTGTACTACCAAACATTGGTCTCACGAGGTTTCGGGCGAGTAGAGGCTCTTTTGGCGCTTCGTTCGAAATTTTGAAACACAAGCATTCACGTTTAGAGTACTCTTGAACTATGAGGATTGACCTAAATAGACAACGTTATATTTGACCTTGTATGTTTGAAAACCTCATTAAATTATCCGCTTCTTTTTGAAATTTTGACACTTGAAAATCCTATAACTACAATTATTTTGGAATGGAGGAGCTAAATTTGAATCTATTTTGTACACGACTACATATGCCATTATGTACAAAATCAGAGCAAAGATTGGTGCCCCCATAATTTAGGTATGGTTTACAAATGCCATGATATCAAATTCAAATAATTGAATGGACTTCATGTTGAATTCGATTTTTTTAAACCACCTTAAGTTGAATTCAAATGTATGCTAGTTCATAGGTAGCTATTTATAATGTCCATTGTGTAACTTTTGTATGTATAATGTGCTTTACACACACAACATGAACTATACTCACGTTTATATTCGATTGCTAAAGCGATGCATTGTCTGGAGTTCAAAATACTAACTATGTGGATCAATTGTGTCGAATAATAACATAGACATGCTCAAATTCGATAGAATCTAGATGTTTGATGGATCAATGACCGCTCCTTACGCTAATTGCAAATATCATGATCCCATCCTAATATTTGGATACAATTTATATCTTTAATCAATGTGTAGAGCAGTCTTTTACGTGTAGTTTCACTCTCCATCGGTGGTCTCTCACACATGCTCACACACTCTCTCCCGAGGTGTCTTTCTCGCACACATGCTCTAGATATAACCCTCCCTCCCTCTCGTAACCATTTACAACTGTTTTCACTAACCTTTATCACAAGCACTCTTCCTCTCGCAAACATACACACGCACAATCCTCATTGACCCTTTCTATATACATGGACCTGCCTACGTGTCTCATGTACGCACATTATCTTTACGCCTGTCTCTCACGCATTGTCTCACACCTCTCTTCCTAATCGACGAGTATGATTCTAGCAGAGCATTCTGTAGGATGCCCCTTAAAGTTAGGTTTGATGAATAGTAATATCATAGATAAAGGGGTTACCTTAGTCCGAGAACCTAGGGTTACAAATCCTAGCCGGCTTTGTCAGTGGACATAGAGTCCTTCACAATTCTGCTATCTTTGTCTTGTACGACTAGTCATCCATGGGTCTTTTTAAATGCGTCACGGGCCGACCAATGTGGCGCAGGTCGGAACCGAACGAAGGGCCTCACCTCGACCCACCGGACCTCACGCGGTGACACACCCTCTGCCCCCACGTCTCATTATCTTCTCACACCCACACATACCAACACAAACACCACACACACACACACACAAAATTTCTCTTGGTGCCTCTATTCCCTCCCCCCTTGCATATACACACTCAAGGGAATGGAATCTCTTGTCGTGACGTCATATTTGTGTCTCTCTCTCTAGACCACTCTCATTTCTCGTGCTATCTCTCCCACGCCCCCCCCCCGTCGGCCCCTCTATCCATGCCTCTCTCGAATACGTAATACACACACATACCTCTCTAGGCCCCGCCAAATGCATCAACTACACATTCACACATGTTACATTACGTACCCCATTGATCTAAAAAGCCCTCTCTTCACGTTTATTTCGCATACAACATTCCTTTTGAATAAAGTGTGGCCAAAAAATTATTTTAGAGTTTCTACATATATACAACATTACAAAGTTATATGGAGGAGTACGAACGCTAATTTGCATTGCATGGTGCCCACAATGATATTTATTCCGCACTGTGAATTTGTGTATTTTTATACTATATACAAAGTTAGTCATAATAAAGAGAAATGAAGAGCATCTCTCTCTCCATCGCATACCCCCCTGTACGCCCCTTTCACGTATGCACACAAAACTATCTCCAGGTCCTCTAAAAGTAAGCCCCCAGAAAATTCACGCATGTTTCATCTTTCTCTCGCGATATATGCAATGACGATCATTGTATTTGAAGCGAAAGCACGATACATACATTGGACTTCAGAATCCACTCATTACGGTCACCATTTACGTTTAGTGGTTATTATACAGTCACGGGCTCACCGTACAACTCTGTATTTGCTCATGACATGACTGGTTGACCAGTTAAACGCTCCACGTGGCACCTCTAGTGTTGCATCACATTATCTCACTACCATCGTGCCCACCTATCGACTTGTATCTAATCTACATCTACACTCTTATAAAAAATAGAGTTGGTGATGATGGTGTGCCTGCCATCTTGCAATATAGGCCGTCCGATTTATATCTGACGGATAGGAAAGAAACTATGGCAATTTCGCAAAAAGGTACCCACACACCTCTCCACATTTGCAAATAAGGCCTTCCCTCGTTCATCCTTTTCTCTCACAAGATAAACAAGTCATACAAATGCATCTTGATGTTACGTGCAACGCACGGGCATCTTGCTAGTAAGAATGAAAACAAATGACAAAAAAATATTTGGACGGTGGTTCGAAGTCATGACCGCGGGCACAGCGGACAAGGTGGCCTTGTATTGGTATGCTGAGCCGTCTGTTTTAACACACAAGAGCTGGTGTGGTGATTATACACACACGCACGCATGCACACGAACTGCATCCACGCAACACTCACACAAACACATGCACCCACGCACACACACAACACTCACACGTACACACGCAGCCACGCATGCACGCAACACTCACACGCACGCACGCAACACTCACACGCACACACGCACGCATGCATGCACACACCAGTACACCACACGACCAACACACACTCTCACGCTCAAGTGCTCAACCTACACGTGCATGCGCACACATCAGCCCTGACAGACACATACACAACCAGGTGATTCCCGCGCACGGGTTGGAGCCTTGTCGCGCCTGCGTAAATTTGTGTTTATCTGACCTTTTGCCTATGCGAACTGACAGGTGGGACCCACAAGGAACGTGCTCAATTTAACTAGTCAACATGGCGCCACGCAGACTATTTGGCCGGTCAACAGAGTGCAATCCGATGCTGAACTGTGAGCAAGTGACCGTATAATCACCGCAAACTATAAATAGTGACTGTAATCAGCTTATTCTGAAGTTCGGTGACCGTAATACGCTTTTCTCTCTGTAGGCCCTCCGAAACTACATCTCTACACGTTCTCGCATGTTACATCTAACAACTATGCAATACAGCACTACTACTACACTCTAACACAATAAATCATATGTGTTTTTAGTTTTACTAGATATCATATTGTTACTTATAATTATTCAGTTTGCATACATTAAAATTGCCTTTGAAATGTATGGCCAGTATCATCTACCGCGCGGGAAAAATCCCGCCCTTTCCTGTTTAATCGGGTTTGTATCGATGGATCGTGCGAAATAGCAAAACTATAGTACTATACAGTACTACAAGTGACAGTTCACTGGGCCATCGTGTCGTCTACTCCTCCGTCGTAAGAGTGGAGCGCTCGCTTTCATAAATCTTCTAGTCCCTTTCGCCGACATGTGGTACATCAAGCTACCGGGTCCACGTGCCATACCGGAATACAGTGCAGAGCAGCCGGGATGAAGCACCCCAGTCATGGCGCCGGCATAGTAATGAGCAATGAGGCGTCAAATCACAAGCTGCACCTTTCCCGCAGTTAAGTTGGAGGGACGAAGCAACCATCATTTCACTCATTGCTGAATCCGCTTCTCCCTCATCTTCTTCAACTTAACCACGTGTTTCTTCTGCCGTTGTTCTGCCTCATGTGGGACGCGGATCGGCTTGGTAAAGCACTGACACGTGGGACCGCATGTTAGCAAACCGCCAGGACAATGTCCTCCGAAAATAAGAAGCCTAATCCTAGACTTACAAAGGGCTACGTAGCTGCTACGTATACTTTCCATCTAATCTATATATGCCCCCCCTGATTTTCAGGTGGGGTGGGCCTAATCCTCTCCTTTAATCCAATCAAATAGTCCCACATCACATCAGTTTGTAACTTTACGTAAACCATTACGTGGATGTAGCATTGCTCAAATAAGAAACCTTCCCCGCCATCCGCGCAGCAAAATCACCTCCTTTTTACTAATCTTGATTCTATAATTTTTTAGATCAATATAATTGAGATTTGTATAGATAGCATACAGGAGAAAAACCAAGTGGTACGGTTAAGGGCATCCACAATGTGTAGCAAATGTGAAAATAGCTTTTGGCATCGTGGGAACCATTGTGGACGGTGTTGCCAAAGCCGAAAAGATGGAACCGAAGCTCCCTGATTGATTGATTGAAGGAATAGAAAAATGCAACGTCTCTCCTCTTTCTCCCATGCTTGGACGCATGTAGTACAATATAGAGCACAGAGTCTACTCCCCTGTCCCTTCTACCACAAATCACAAAGCAGTGAGGCGTCAAATCACAAAAGCACGGACGAAGCAACCATCATTTCACTCTTCGCTGACTCCGCTTCTCCATCGTCTTCTTCGAGAAACCATCTCACCGCACTAGTACTCCTAGTAGTATTAGTAAAGGACTTCCTGGATGCAAATAAGGCGGTTGTCTCGGCTTGCAGGCGGCACTTGCGAACGACTTACCGTGGTCTCCCTCAATGGTGTTCTCCGTCGAACGCACTTTGCCAAACCACCCAAAAAAAGATATCGTCGATGTTACCGCAATGGGGAAGGAAGTCAAATATAGTTACTACCTCCATTTTTTGTACACAAGGCCAGTATATCAAAATTACAATTTGCAAAGGGCCACTAACACTAATCGAGGCAAAATTGATGGGGTTAGCAACCAAGGACATTAATATCCCCTGCATGCATGCGGAAGTGAGAAGGTTGGTTTGCATGGCGCTGCATTAATCAAGCGATGAAGAGTGAGATGGTTAGCTCTTTGGTCTTTGGAGAAAAAATACGCATTAATTGACACGTGAAACGAGGATTTGTATCGATTAAATCCCGCGAATGAAAACCCCGCCTTTCTTTTTTAACACTAGTACTCCTAGTACGTACGTACTTATCCTGTTTGGGTCTAGGCCTTGCATTGCCAAACTTCGCCACACATTTTTGCCAAGCTTGCCTAAAGTTTTCAAAATGAGAAGGAGGTACGCTTGCGCATGGCTGTCGTGGTCGCACCGCACCCTCACACGGTCGCTCCTGCACGCCGCGGTCGCACCGCACCCTCACACAGTCGCTCCTGCACGCCGCAAACCCAACCAAGGGAACGCACCCTCACTGACACGTGCTGTCGCATGTGAACAAACCAAACTTAGCCATCCTATCGTTGACACATAATTTTTGTTCATAGAGTATGTTTATCCAACCGCATGTTGGGGAGTATCTGTACGGCCCGTGCGGTGGTCTGTTGGGGAAGAAGAAGAGGTGAGGAAGAAGGAAAGAAGGGTTAGGAGACGTAGGATATTCATCCAACCGCTTGAAATGGTAGACTGACCCAAGTCAAGCGACTTGCATAACAAATATATGTTTTTACACAGCAAAAGATCCATAAAAACAACAACATAAAGAAAAACTATCACTGCTCGTGGAAAGAGACGGCCTCGTCGTCTTTGGCTGCCGGAGCGAACCAGCCGTCGCTGCCGACGTGTGTCTCCGCACCGTGGTTGTCCTCGGCCTCCAGCTACTCGTTCAAGCGGAGCGTGCGGGCGCTCTGCACGGACGAGAGCACATCCCGGTTCAAGTCGAGGACGTCCGGTTCCGCCTGCAGGAGGGCCTCGATGGGAGCGGCATCCGCGCGCTCCGCGTCGAGTTGAGCCTCCGCCGCCTGGTTCAAGTCCAGGATGTCCGGTTCCGCCTGCAGGAGGGCGTCGATGAGAGCGGCATCCGTGCGCTCTGTGTCGAGTCAAGCCTCTGCCGCCCGGTTCAAGTCCAGGACGTCCGGTTCCGCCTGCAGGAGGGCCTCGATGGCAGCAGCATCCGCGCGCTCCGCCTCAAGTTGAGCCTCCGCCGCCCGGTTCACATCCACGACATCCGGTTCCCCCTGCAGGAGAGCCTCGATGGCAGCGGCATGCGTGCGCTCCGCGTCGAGTTGAGCCTCTGCCTCCCGGTCCTCCTTTAGTATCGCCATGTTGAACCGCTGGTCCACCTGCACCATGGGGGACTCGGACGCCGGCACGAAGTCGACGTCGATCGTCTCATACCCATCGGGGGCCTTCTGCGCCGCGACCTCCGCCATGAACATTGGATCGGCTTCCTCCTCCTCATAGCTTGGTTCCAGAGAACTCGGGGATTAGCCCGCCGCAAAGCGAGCTTGGGAACGGAGGTCTGTGGCGCCGACCGCCGCCGCGATTTCTGCGCGGCGCTCCGGCGTCAGCATCTTGTAGTAAGTGATCTTGCGGCGCACCATGGCTTTGCAGCGAACTAGGGGACGCTTGATGCGGGCTAGGGGATCGAAAGGTGGGGGAATGGGCTGGAGATTTGGTGTGGTTTTACGGCAGTGGCTGGCGTAGGCCGAGCAGCGATGGTTCTGGTGTGAATAGTGGTTCCGGTGATGACCGGTCAATCGGTTTTGACTGTACATCGCTCTTGTCGCGTTCGCGTTGCAGTCCGGCACGCTGGACCCTCCACGTCGCTCACCGAATGGAATGCGCTTCGTCTTGTGTTTTCGCTCGCTTGTGGGACCGCAGTTGAGAGCAAACCGACGTCCCTCCCCCTCCCCCGCCCGCGTCATTTATTATACCACCACTCCCTCCATTTTATGCAGAGTAAATAAAAACAGAGGGAGTATACTACGGATGAGGATCCCCTGACGTGGCCGAACCCATTGAGTAACTGACATGCGGGGCCTAGCAAGCATGGGGTCCGCCAGTAAGTGACCGAAAGGGAGGGTAAGGCAGGGATACCTACGTCAGAGGATCCACTTCCACTATACTACTTTGACCAAATGTTAGAGTAATAATATATGACATGCAACTTACACAAATTTTAGAGTAATAATATATGACTTGCAACTTACACAAAGCATACAGGGTCTAATGCGTTTTTCGAGGCTAACTTTGACAAAATGTTAGAGTAATAATATATGACATGCAACTTACACAAAGCATACAGTCAAATTCGTATGTGAAAGGAGTTTCCAATGATATAATTTTCACATTATACATCTCATGTACTATTAATCTTGTCAATAGTCAAATTGGAAACCATCTCGAGTACAAATCTAGGAGTACGTACGAATCTAACAATATTGATTGGGCGTTGTTGAATGTTGATACCTTTTTGATCCAAGTAGAGATACTTTGACTACACATAAAACTTATATGTAAACTAGAAAGGATAGGGGGAGTATATTGTACGTTAAAAAATGAAACGAACATTGAATACCCTTTATATATGATTTGCGGATGCTATGATCACCGGTTCAAAATTTTGAATCCGCCTTAGGTATCACGTGCCCCCACTCGTTCCCTCTCGATTTCATCTCGGGGTCCGGAGATCTATTGAAAGAGGACTAGGGTGGGTACATGCGAATGATACTCGGCGGAATGTTCAAATGAGGCATGCGGGAGGATGGACTCGACTGGAGGGCGACATGATCGATGGAGAAGAGGGTTGGAGAGGAATGAGAAATAAGCAAACGCCACATGATTATACTTGAACGGCTCAAATAAACAATAAGTTGTCTTGCTTGGCCTACATAGTGAAAGGCCTAATGCGCAACGCGGAGCACTGACGCTCGGATATGGCCGGGAAAACAAGGAAACCGACATGTGGGGCACACCCGTCGGGACGACGTAGCGCAGACTAGTCCAATGGAGGAGCTGGCCCACGACCTCCTCGCCACCGACAACCGTTCATGTGGGTCGTTGGGGCCAACAACAGGGCGCAGCTCCAGCGCCGCCTCTGGACACGGCGACCGCGGTGAGCGACACGCTCATATCATCGTAGACACGGTCGGTTTTAGTGTGCCGAGGGTGGCGTTAGTGCTGTGGCACGACCAACGGTATGTTTGGTTTGTGCCCAAGGTTGCCCCTTCAAAGCATTGGGTAGCCAAAATTTTGGTTGAGGTATTGGTTGCCCATGATTTGGCCGACATTGGCAAGAAAAATGAACTAGAGTTGGCTAGAGTTCATTGGCATGCCAAAGAAATGGCAACCATCCAAACAAAGACCAATCTTTGGGTCATGACCAAAATTTTGGTTGAGGTATTGGTTGCCCATGATTTGGCCGACATTGGCAAGAAGAATGAACTAGAGTTGGATAGAGTTCATTGGCATGCCAAAAAAATGGCAACCATCCAAACAAAGACCAATCTTTGGGTCATGACCAAAATTTTGGTAAGGTGCACTTTGGCCACAATCCAAACACACCCCAACACCCGGCTCGTCGAGGATGCACGGGGCGCCGCGACGCGTCCGTGGAGTGGTGTAGCATGGCCAACTGCATCCTCTGGACCTGAGACCATGCCGGGTCGTCTTGCTTTTTCAATGACATGCGGGGATAGCATGTGAGCAAAGGGCATCTCCAACGTTGCCACGACCGCAGCTGACTACCCTGGCACACCAAAACCCTCGTCCCTCGCGCCATCGCGCGGTGCATTCCCAGCCGGCGCCAGCTGCCCGAATTCATGTCGTCCGTTCGTATGTCGTCGTTAAGAGGCTCGGTGCCCGAGGAACCAACTCCGGCGACTTAATGACGCACCCGGACGCTTGGCCTCACCGGAATGCACTACTTAAAGCGGCAACGCCCAGCTAACCTCCACACCATAGCGTATCATCCTCCTACCTGGCACCACATCCGCCATGACCACAAGTGCGAACGCTCTGCGGGAGAGCTTGTCTTCGGGGATGAAGCTCGAGGTCGCCGCCCTCGCTCAAGTCGCCTCTCGCGACGCAATAGCGATGTAGCCAGACGCGGACGCGACTGCACAAGCGGTGGCCACGCTGGCGGCCGACGACGGGAGCACCGTCAGCCACGCGTCCTACTTGCCGCCGTCCAACGTCCGGCACCGCCGAGGTCGGGGACTCCTCCGAGGATGAGTAGGGCATGGGAGGCGGCAGGGCATGGTGTGCCAACTGGCCGGTCCGTATCCCGTGTTCTACTCTTCCTCGCTGGAGACCGCACCTTCACTTCACGGGTCTTGAACCCCGCCCCCGTACATAGAGATCGCAGATGGAGGACGTCGGTCGCCACCGTAGAATAGGTTTAGGGTCGGGTTTCTTTTATTTTTCTGTCCTATAAAAGTTCAAAATGTAATGAAAATCTGCCGTGTTTGCATTAATCTCGGCCGGTGTATATGAACTTTCACAATAATATACATATTGTAGGAGTACTAGCAAGATGCCCGTGCGTTGCACGGAAGATCAAGATCTTGTGGGAGAAAAGGATGAATGAGGGAAAGCCTTATCTGCAAATGTGGAGAGGAGTGCGGGTAAATTGTCATAGTTTCCTTCCTATCCGTTAGATATAGATCGGACGGCCTATATTGCAGGATGACAGGCACACCATCATCACCAACTCTGCTTTTTACTGAACCGAGACAAATCTAACATGCGAAGTAAAATAAACACATAGGGTCTATACATACACAAATTATCTTACGCACTCCAATAGTACGTCCACTACACATTCACGCATTTCACATCTTTCTACATCTGCGGGAACCTACGAAAGGGTTAACGTAAATTGCCTCTCTCTCTCCTCCCATGATTTTCATGATGGTGGGCCCCTCCATCCCCCAATCTACAATCAACAGCTCACACGTTTCACATTACGTTAATTACGTAACTGGGATTACGTAGGTGTAGCATTACTCGTCCTAAAAAACCCAACTAAGCTAACCTCCCAGCATATCGCGCGGGAAAAGACCCGGCCGCGCCGTTTTAGTCGGGATTACCGGATTACTAGTAGTAGTACCGATGGATCGCACGAAGCAACAAATTTTTTTTAGGGGGCGAAGCACCTAGTTTAAAAGGAAAAAAGGCGGTACACTGACAGCACTCCTGTCGCGGTCGCATTGCACCCCACACACGTTCGGTCCTGCAGACGGCTCACGCAAACGGAACGCGCTTCGGCTTGCCTCCTCACTGACACATGGGACTGCACTTGGAGAAACCGACCATGCGCCAAACTCCCCCCGCCCACCGCGCGAAAATCCTCCCCTCCCCACCCAAAAATTCCCCTCAAATCCGATTCAACCGCCCTTCGGCCAACTAGCCAATAATATTCCCCAAACCCCCCTCCCCCTGTCCCCCTCCACTCCATTCGCTCCGCCAAAGCCGCCCTCCCCGTCGCGCCGATACGTCGGCGCCGCGGTTCGGCGATCCTCTCGCTCCCACAGTACGCTCTCGTAGACTGCCGTCCTCTAGCCGCGCCGCCACCTCTGGCTACGTTCTTGTGGAGGCGCACGACGGTCAGCGCCGCCACCGCTGGCGACGTTCGTGTGGAGACGCACGGCAGTCAGCCTCTCCCACGGTACGTGCATTCTAGACTGAGGCCCCATTCATGTCGGTGTAGCGCTGAATGTTAGCTGATAGACGTTGTTAATCTCACTGTTTGCCGAAGTAGTTTACTGTCAATATGCTCTGCTTAAGAAGCTTCCTTGCCCTGTTCTGCACTCAATCTGCTTAGCTGAGATGGCATGCCAAGGCCGATTAGTTGCTAAAATATCCTGCCATATATTTATTGTGACGTAGATTGCCATGGTCTAGTAGCCAATCTGTTAGGTGAAATAGCTCTACACCATTTTATACTCGATCTTTGTTGCTGCGATGGCCTTCGATAGTTCGATGGCTGTGTGCTCGGCCTCATTGACTGCTGAAACAGCCTGCCATAATTTGGCACTCAAATATGTTTGCTGAATTAGCTTTACATATATTTCGTTACTTAGATCTGCTCGTCCAAATATCTTGCCATAGCTTTAGACATCGACCTAGGTATTTTTTTTCTGGACTTCATAAAAAACATATATGTTTTTCCTGTAATATCTAGTAGAAGAACTAATTTGTATGTCTAACAGATGGACAGGACTTGGATAACTTCTGCTCGACGATTCTCCGCTGCATATGTCGAGGGGGTTGAAAACTTCATGAACTTTATCAGAGCTGAGTACGGTGGTCCGAAATCAGATGTGCTCTGCCCGTGTAGCAGTTGTATGAATTCAGTTACAAGACCCCAGTCAACTGTGCAAAATCATCTACACTTGTATGGGATGTCGATCACATATACTAGGTGGTTTCATCATGGTGAAGCTGTGAACGTCAATGTTATTGACTACGTGGAAGCAGCAGATCACCATCTTGATCTGCCTGATGCTCAGGTGGAAGAGGAGGAGGAGGTGGTGGTGGCGGAGCCAGTGAGTTTGACCAATATTGAAGCAATGCTACGAAATGCTCGTGCATTCCGTGAACTTTCACCTGCAGAAGAAAAACGGTGGGCCCGCATGTTGGAACAATGCAACGTTACTGTCACCCCAGGAAATAAGCTGTCAGCATTCTCAGCTATGGTCACCTTTCTTCAGGTGAAGACATCTGAGCGGATGACCAACAAATCATTCGATGCAATGTTGGCTGCTTTCCGCGAATCTTTCCCAGATGCGTCTGAGCTGCCACACACCTACAGTAAAATGAAGAATTTCCTTCGTGCAGTTGGAATTGGATATGATATGATCCATGTTTGTAAGAATAATTGTGTTCTGTTCCAGAAGGATTATGCCAACTTAAGTGAATGCCCGAAATGCAAATCATCAAGATGGAAAGATGGCGATGCTGTGAAGAGGATTCCTCATAATGTTCTGAGACATTTTCCAATTATACCAAGATTGCAGAGGTTGTTTCATGATGCTGAAACAAGAGAGGATGTACTGTGGAATTCTAGGAACCAGGAGTACAGAGATCAGAATGTAATGAGCCATCCATCTCATGGTAGTGAGTGGAAAAGCTTCAATGATAAACACAAAGAGTTTGCTGCTGACCCGAGACACATTAGACTTGGCTTAGCTTCAGATGGATTTAACCCATTTGGCCACCAGAGCGCCACATATAGCATGTGGCCAGTGCTTGTTATCCCTTACAACATGCCTCCAAATGTCTGCACCAAAGAATCAAACTACATGATGGCCTTGCTCATCCCAGGTCCAAAAAGTCCTGGAAAGGATTTTGATTGGTTCATGGAGCCTCTTGTGGAGGAACTTCAACAACTATGGAAGGGTGTTCTCACTCGAGACCTATATAGCAGCCCACCAACTGATTTCTTTCTGCGTGCTGTTATAATTTGGTGCATCCATGATTATCCGGCTTTGGGCACTATGTCAGGGCGAATGACACATGGTTACAATGCATGTGTTCGCTGTGACAGGAATCCGCTGTCATACGCAATACTTAGCAAGATCTGTTACATTGGACACCGCCGTTTCCTTGCCAAGGACAAGCTGCATCCTAGAAAATACCGAAGACATGTGTTCAATGCAAAGCATGAAAACCGTGATGCGCCAAAGATGCTCACCGCCGATGAGTTGCAAGTGGAATTAGAGAAGGTCAGGCATATTACACCAGGAAACCATCCTGGTAATGGTAGCGGGAAAAGGAAGCGTGGTAGGGTAAAAGAGAGCTTATTGTTTACCCGCAGGTCCACTTTGTCGGACTTGGAGTATTGGAAAGATTTGGATCTGCGGCATAATCTTGATGTGATGCACATCGAGAAAAATATATGTGACATCATTATCGGCACACTTCTTAATATTGAAGGCAAGACGAAAGATACCTTAAAATCTAGGATTGATTTGACACACCTGGGTATCAGAAAGGATTTGCAGGTGCAAGATGAAGGTAAACCACGGGATATGGCACCAGCTGTGTACATCTTGGACAAGGTAAAAAGAAAAGAATTCTGCGAGGTCCTGTCACGTGTGAGATTCCCACATGGATTTGCTTCCAACCCTGAAAGGAGAGTCAGTGCAGATGGAAACAAGGTACAAGGGTTGAAAACTCATGACTGCCACGTCCTACTTCAAAGGGTTTTACATGTTATCCTTAGAGGATTGGGCCGCCCTGACTTGTACAGAGCAGTTGCAGAGTTGGGACAATTCTTCAGGGAACTCTGCAGTAGGAATATCAGGATAGATGCTTTGGAGCGTCTTAGAGACAAGATACCAACTATCCTATGCGACCTTGAGAAGATATATCCTCCAGCCTTCTTTGATGTGATGGTGCATTTGGCTGTTCATCTACCTGATGAGGCACTACTTAGAGGTCCAGTACAGTATGGCTGGATGTACCCTATTGAAAGGCGGCTAGGCACTTTCAAGGGCTATGTTAGGAACAGAGCTAGACCCGAGGGTTCCATTGCATAGGCCTACATTGCTACAGAAGCGTTGACATTCTGCTCAAAATACATTGAAACAGCTGATCAGCTTAGCAAAGAGGTGGGTGAAGTCAATCCCGGGCTCAATGTTTTCGATTATTCTGTTCGAGTTACAGGGAAGAGTCGACAAGAGGACAAACCTAAAGATTTGGACAAAATGGTTTGGTATGTGTTGAATAACTGTCCTGAGATACTACCTTATATCAAGTAAGTGCAGTACTGCAGCTTATACATCGTAATCTACTAAACTTGCAGCACATTCTTATATATTTAGATGTTTGACGCGATCACTATGTTGTGCAGCATCTACAAAGAGGAGTTACTGCCGCAAAATCCAAGAAACATTGACAAACTGGTTATGGCAGGATTTGCGAAATGGTTCAAGAACCATGTAAGCTTTTGAAGTGCACTGTCAGTTTTTTTAATATATTGAGTACATAAGATGATCAGCTTGTCTATTTTCTAACCATAGGTTAAGAAGATGTGGGGAGGATGGGCAGGCAGTTGATGATGCCCTTTACTCACTAGCAATGGGTCATGATACTCGGGTAAGACATTATGAATCTTGCATTGTTGGAGATGTGCGCTACAACACCCTTGCACGAGACGAAGGCAGGAAGACACAAAACAGTGCCATCATGAGCACGGATACGTATGACAAAGAGACAACTGAAATGTATGCTAACATACCAGACATTGTTCAGTTGTAGTATATCTCCTGTTTCGAGGATCATCGGTGTGTGGTTCTGTTGTGCTGTCGTTGGTATAACCTGTTTTCCAGGATCGCAAAACCCAGAGCTGATGATCATTTCAAATCCATCAATGTCAAGGCGGCGTACCAGACCAACGAGCCTTTTATTTTGGCAAATCAAGCAACACAGATATTTTTCTTGGAAGACACATTTGCACGTAGCGATGACTGGAGAGTATTGCAAAGGTTTGAGCAGAGGAATTCGTTTAATGAAGTTGCACAACAAGATGATGCTTACACTGCTCCTGATGTACAAGATAACACAGATGTTCCTAATATCTTTGAGAACCATCACGTCAATGACGCCGGCGAAAAGATTGCCTGTCGTGTTGTGGACATACAAGAGTTGATCAAGAAGAAGCCAACGTTCGAGGACGTTGAGGACGAAGAAGAAGATGACACCGTGGGGAATTACGGTTCAGACAACACATGGCGAAGATGTTGACGCTGCTGCTGCGGATGATGATTACATTGCTTTTGTCGTATTTGCATGTCAGAAGATGTTTTTTATCTACTATGTGAAATTGTGTTTGCTATGACAACTGAAACCTGATGAACATGTTGTTTAATATTTTGCTGTGAGAACATCACTTGTTATGTATGCTGATTTGTGTTTGGTGATTGTATGACAACTAAAACATGATGACATTGTTGTTTAGTTGTACTCATATTTGGCTGTGAAACTTGAATTTGATGACATAGTTTGCTGTTGGATTGCAAATTGCTCAACGTCTTCGAATGAGAACAAAGCTGACCCGACAGGGCCTCTGCTATTTATTTATTTATATGAGCAAAAAGGGGATACCCCCTGATTTCCGTTAATAGAAATCATTATATGTTCACAACACTACGCCCAGCCTGCTACACAGGTTTCATTCATTACTAGTTTCAGCAAAGTGCTCATGTCGTAGCCACTGAATACATCACGAGTGCTACATACACTGCAAATAAAGAGACAATCATCCTACAGAGCACATCGATTTTGCCCATTATCTTCACAAGCTCTTTCATCTCCTCATTGTTGTCAAGGCTGTTCAGCAGCTGTTGCTTGGCCATGATCAGAGGAACTACATCTTTAACCTTCTGCTCTGCATCTTCCTCTTCTGCCATTCCTTCAGTTACTTGTCAAACACCCCAACCTACTGGTATTGGGATTCCTCGGCTAACCAAATAATCAGCGTAGTTGCATTCCCCCACATCAGCAACTTCCCAGAAATACAAATCACACGAATCTTCCCTTTTCTGCATGAATCAAATTGGAAGATCATCAACCAAACTATTAAAAAAATCAGCAACTGAAAGCAGCAGAACAACACTTAAACATATTATTACCCCATGATTCAGGCATTTGTAGAAGACTCGGCCAGGGTTGCGGATTGTGGTTGAGACGCGACGGATGACTCTGCGTGATTTGCAGCAGTGGCACCACACCAACGGCAGCGGGTTGCAATGAGCAATCGGCTGTGGTGCGCGTGCCGGCGGGGGTGTGATGAGACCCACAGGCGATGGTACGGGTTGCGACTTGGCGCATATCTGGTTGTTGCCTGCTGAAGAGCAGGTGGACGAGCAGCCAGCGGACATGGTTGCTGCGGGCAGAGCTTCTGATGCTAGGCAGAGTAAGTAGAGAAGAGGAGAAGCGAACATTGGATATGTCAGTTTCATTACTTGCAGAGTAGCATAGCACCATATATAGTCATAGTCTAGGTTTGGATTCGAGCCAGCTACAGGAGGGACCTCCTTGTTTTGCAAAAAAAATTATTTCTCCACCTGACAGCTGGGACCCACCGGCTGTATCTTCGTACAGAAGGAAGTGCCTCCTTGTTTTGCGAAAAAAATATTCATCCCGTTGACAGCTGGGACCCGTCAGATTTGGTGGCTGACTTGTGGGCCTACTAAGCGGACATGTACGCACGGCTTTGTCAACTTAATCAACAAATGATTCTAGCAGCTGGACCGTTGGATGTTAATCCAACAGCCGTGCTCCTTCTTCAACCTCTGTTCTTGCTCCTGTCTCCCGTGGGCGGCACCGCGGCTGTGCTGCCGCGCGCCCGAACCAGTGAAGTTTCCCACTCCTCTCCATCTGTGACTCCACTGCCCCGTCTTCCCCATCTCCGGGTCGTTCCAGTCTGGGTGCGCTCGGCACGGTGTGGTCAACGTGGTCAACAACCGAGAGTCATCGGAAGATGACTGTATGTGAGAGGCTGACAGTGGGGACGCACCATGCCCATGGACGCATGCACGCAACGGAACGCGGCGAGGTCAACGTGGTCAAGGAACGACTTCCATCGGAAGTATACTGTACGTGGAGAGTCTCAGCTGGGTCCACGGCCGCAGCAAGTAAGTGCCTCCTTATTACGCGGAAAATAATGATTCCTCCAACTGACAGCAGGGACCCACTGGACGGGCCATCGTATTTTGCGAAAAAAACGTTTGCCCCCTGACTGCTGGGACCCACCTGACGGGCCACCGTATTTCGCGAAAAAAATGTTCCCCGCTGTCAGCTCGGACCCACCGGAAGTGCCTCCTTATTACGCACAAAAAAATGAATACTCCCCCGGCTAGCTGGGACCCACCTTGGTGGGAGGCTGACTTGTGGGCCTACTAAGTTGACGGGGACGAAGGGCTTTGTCAACTTAGTAAATATGAACGATTCTAGCTCCAGTGACCGTACGATGTCCATCCAACGGCCGTAGTGCTTCTTCAACCTCTGGTCTTCTTGCTCCAGCCACCCAAAGCAGCGCCGTTCGTGCCGCATGCTCCTGTCTCCCGTGGCCGGCTGTGCTGCCACGGAGGCCTCACCGCCACCTACTATTCCCACCGCTGGCCAGGCCCTGCGGCGACGGCAGCCTCACACCGCAGCCGAACCAGTGAACCCTCGTACTCCTCTCTACGCGGGCTTCCACTGCCGCGTCTTCCCCGGCTCCACGTCGTCCCCTTCCTAGGCCTCGCCGTCGTCCACCGCCGTGGCGCTCTTCGCGCGGCGTGGTCAACGTGGTCAAGGAATGAATTCCATCGGAAGAGTATTGTACGTGGAGAGGCTGACAGCTGGGTCCACGGCCACAGCCCAGTTTTTTTGTGATTTGCCAAGTAAGTCGCTTTGTCAGGCCTGTTGGGCTGCAAATCTTTCAAGACGAGGAGAGCTTTCATTCCACTGGCCGAGAAAATGGCCCATCAGTAATGAGAAATGGGTTGTACATTTTTAAAACACATCAAACCGGCAATTAGTTTCAAATATCTTTTTTTTCATTTCGAGATTTTAAATTACATTAATTTTTATGCGTGGAGAATTTGTTGGATTTTATATTCATATACATTTATTTTTAAAATCAGTTTGAATGTGAGTCGAAATTTCGGGATTAAAAACAGTTCGGACCGCACCGAAATATGCAAAATTTCGTATAATTTTTTAACCGTGGCCACAATATGGGCTGTAATGCTAACAAAAAGAATATGGGCTCCAAAAAACCTTAATAATTAGCAAATGGGCTGTAAATTATTAGAAATAATGGCAGATGGGTTGTATGCTGTTTTCCACAGATTTGAGGCTTTCCTAAAAAAAGGTTGACGCACAAGCAGTGACTGTTGGATGGCCATCCAACGGCCGTCGTGCTTCTTCAATCTCTGGAAACAAGCGCCGGCGGGACTGCCTACTCCCTCCTCCCCGCGGCCGGCTCTGCTGCCGCGCAGGCCTCACCGCCCCACCGTACTCCCATTGCTGGCCTAGCCATCCCTCTACTCACCCACACCTGCTGTTATTCTCCGGCGACGGCAGACGAACCAGTAAACCCTCGTACAGTCGTACTCCCCTCCGCGTGGGAAACAACTGCCGAGTCTTCCCTGCCTCCGTGTCGTTCCCTTCCTAGGCCTCGCCGTCGTCCACCGCCCTGGTGCTCTCGGCGCGGCCTGGTCAACGTGGTCAACGACCGACATGCATCTGAAGTGGACTGTACATGGAGAGGCCGACAGCTGGGTCCACGGCCGCACGCAAGGAAATGCCTCCTTATTACGCGCAAAATAATGATTCCTCCACCTGACAACAGGGACCCACCAAAAGGGCCTCTGTATTTCGCGAAAAAAACGTTACCGCCGCCGACAGCTCGGACCCACCAGCTATATCTTCGCACGCAAGGAAGTGCCTCCTTATTACGCACAAAAAAATGAATACTCCCCCTGTTAGCTGGGACCCAATATAGTGGCAGGCTGACTTGTGGGCCTACTAAGTTGACGGGGACGGAGGGCTTTGTCAACTTTGTCAATATGCACGATTCTAGCTCCAGTGACCGTACGATGTCCATCCAACGATCGTAGTGCTTCTTCAACCTCTGGTCTTCTTGCTCCAACCGCCCAAACCAGCGCCGGTCGTGCCTGGTGCTCCTGCCTCCCGTGGCCGGCTGCGATGCGGCGGAGGCCTCACCGCCCCCTACTACTCCCACCGCTGGCCAGGCCATCCCTCTACTCACCCACACCCCCTGTTATTCTGCGGCGACGGCAGCCTCACACCGCAGCGAACCAGTGATCCCTCGTACTCCTCTACGCGTTGGCATCCACTGCCGCGTCTTTCCCGGCTCCGCATCGTCCCCTTCCTAGGCCTCGCCGTCGTCCACCGCCCTGGTGCCCTCGGCGCGGCGTGGTCAACGTGGTCAAGGAACGGCTTCCATCGGACGTGGACTGTACATGGAGAGGCTGACAGCTGGGTCTACGGCCGCAGCAAGGAAGTGCCTCCTTATTACGTGCAAAATAATTATTCCTCCACCTGACAGCGGGGACCCACCGGACGGGCCACCGTATTTCACGAAAAAAATGTTTGCCCCTGACTGCTGGGACCCACCAGCTACATCTTCGCACGCAAGGAAGTGCGTCCGGGCAAAAAAAAACGATTCGCCCCCCTGACTGTTGGGACCCACCAGCTACATCTTCGCAGGCAAGGAAGTGCCTGACAGTCGGGACCCACCTGGTCGAAGCGTACGTAGCGTTGTCATTCTGGTCGCGAACGTGTACGTACATATATACTGGTGGATGTAGAGGCGCGCACCTGTCGTAGTAGAGGCGCGTACGTGTCGTAGTAGAGGCGCGCACATAGCATGTACACGTACGTACAGCGGCCAGGGTGCAAGAAAGAAAATACGGCCACGTATGTGTACATACGGGCGGGGTCTCGAACGCCTACTCGCGCATACGTACGGCCAGGGCTCATGTACATGGCTGCGTCGGAACGGAGAAACAGCGTCGTCGTCGTGTTCATGGGGAGGCAACGAAATGCGTCATGTTCATGGGGAGGCAACGGAATGCGTCGTGTTCATGGGGAGGGGTGTGACGTACCGCCAAACGGAGGAAACGGACCTCCTATGGTCGAAACGGGGATCCTGTTGATCGGGAGGAGTGTGGCATACCGCAAAACAGAGGAAACGGACCTCCTACGGTCGAAACGGTGGTCATGTTGATCGGGAGGGGTGTGGCGTACCGCAAAACGGAGGAAACGGACCTCCTACG